>NC_053024.1:64955149-64967902 GCF_003073215.2 Triticum urartu | reverse complement strand
TTGGGAACCCATGCCATGTTCTTCTATCTCAGCTCTTGTGCACTAAGATTTTGTAATTCCTTCTTTTTCCAAGACGTTAAGCCGAGTGGGCATCTCGGCTGTAATTCTGTTTTGACCAATGGCAGTTCCTTTTTGGCCTTATGCACTCTCAACCTCCTTTCTACAGATTTGGCACTTTGACTCTCAATAATTGGTTGCTTTGTCTCATTGCCTTTAGTAGCCAATGTTAACACTTTAATTGACTCTTTTTTATTTGAGATCAAATCTGAAGTTGCACTCTTACGACCATCTCTTTTAACACGGTAAACTTGCTTGACCACCTCTTTCTTCATCCTTGAGCTCTGGACCGATTCCTTATGATTGAAACGGTCTTTAACATGTGATTGTTCAGATATTGATCTTCTCGGAGCTGCATAATATTGGTGAGATGGTCTAAAATAAGATGGATAATTTGCCCTTGTATCATACGTGTCCCATGATGGATATGCATTTACATGAGCGCAGGGAGGCATCCATGACATTGGCATTGGCGGCCCAAAAGCAGGATATGAAGTCTGCTTGCTCAACATCTTCCTTTGCCAATCCAAGTCTTCAGATTTATGCCTCGGGGGTGACTTCGATGCTTTTGCTTCACTCGGCTGATAAGCACTCTTTGCCTCACTTATCTTTTGATATTTTTCTAATAACTGCGCGAAAGTGACTTTCGGCCTTTTACCTTTGTGCTTACCATTGCCTTTGCTTTCTTTAACTGTGCGTGCATCGGTCTTTGAATTTTCTTGTTGCCCCCTAGTGCTAGATGTCACCATTGTAGCTCTGATGGAATTCCCATCTTCAAGATTTCTGTTGATGCACTTTTTAACCATATCCTTGCTCGAAGTCTTGACCCCATCATCATTGGTGTGCACCTGTTGACCTTTAGGTGAATCGGCTTGAGATAGCCAAGTCAACATTTGATCGCCATCAAAACCAATCTGATCCGATTGTTTATATGATCATGCCTTAACAAACTTCAATTGTCTCGATTGTGCGGCTTGATGAATCATGTTGATGTCTTCGATATTCTCTTCAAACAAGCATTTAATTTGTTCTTGTCCTGATGGCTCAACATCATGATCAATTATAATAGGATTAGTCAATGATGCACCAACGATGTGATCAACTATGCCCGGACTGAAGGTACACTGCTCATCCATTAACTGATATTGTGATACTAGCTCTGAAACAAAACAACCGAGCAATGCTGGCTTAGCGTCATCCGACTCGGCTATGCATTGATTTTCATCCTCTTTTCCTAATGCTTTTGAATCGGCTTCGAAGGACTTTGGACCTGGCTTTACGTTTCTGCAACCAAAATAATTACAGAATATACGTCTCGTCCGAGACCAAATGTTAGCCAAGCATGAAACAAACAAAGTTGTCCATATGAATACAAAGTTCAGTTGGCATGACAAGAACAACTTTGGTTTTGATAAGTTGTCACTATTAGCCTCTATGAATGATACCATGTGGCGACTATCATGATTAGTGACAAGTTCATTCCTAACAAATAGATTACTCATTTCAATTGGTCTTTCAAAATTAATTAGAATCTTACTAACGGGTGCATCAACAATATGATTTTGACCGAATCAAAAATTGAGTAAACTATCTGCTAGGTGTACCTTTGTGAAGACGTTGGAAGGATAAGATGGTTGCACCACTGGAACAATACATTGCTCCACTTCTGAATAATTCTCCAACGCCTCTTCCTCTTTTTCTGGATCTGGTGCCTCATCACTCGGATTGACCGAGTATATTTCAGTCGGATTGCCCAAGTGGATTTCACTTGGACGCTCTTTGTCAGTTGAACTTTGCTCAACCGCATTTTCTTGGTCTTGATGTTCATCATTAACTGAACTGTGTTCAGCCATATTACTGTGTTCTTGATGCTCATTAATATCTTTAGCACGAAACTCATAGGGTAGCATGTAAGCTTCCTTACATCCAGAAAAATCGAGCACAGCCAATTTGTTGCGTTTGTCGTTCCTTTGCTCAGCCAAGCTTGCATCTTCTATTTTGGTACACGCGGCAATAGTTGGCTTGATGCACTCGGCTTTAGCCAGTGATGCACTCGTCTGGAACGATGCACTCGGCTGGCATGATGCAACGCACTGGGCTTTAAACATCCCGGTGCTCAATCTGGTTTCAACCGAATCCACCGTATTAGCTGAGTGAATCCCTTTTTGCTGGTTTGCTTGCAAAGCTTCTTTTTTATCTTGCCTCAAAAGTGTACAAGGTCCAAAATGGTTGCTACATGGAGGAAGGCACTTGACGTATTCTTGCAAATATCCATCTCCATGCTTCTTCTTGAGTACTTCGTAGGCCTGTCGATATGCTGCTGGTAATTCCTCAAGGGTAGGTGTAGTAAATTCGTTGACTCTCTTCCCTGTGAGCTTTGGCTTGATCTTGTCCACTTGGGCCAGATATTTTTCTTTAGACTCATCCCTACTTGGATTCGCTTGGCCCCCAATACTTTTACGATCTTTCGGCAGTGAATTGATGTTGCTGAAATTTTGCGATTGTATAGGGGGTGTATAACATGCTGCAATGATAGGTGAAGACATGTGCACTGTTGTTGAATATTTTCTCACGCCAATTTGATCAATCGGCAACACTTTGTCTTCTTTCAAAACCCTAGCTCTTATTGCCTCATAATCAAGAACCAATCCCTTTTCGTGCTGCTCAAGGCAAATAGCACTAATCTTCTTATTTTGGGCTAAACTTTTTAATGCAGCCAGAGCCATCTCATCTCCTACAATATTAGGCACATATGCTCCTGCAGAATCTCCATTCACTCGGCCAAGGTGATCCGAGTCATGAATATTTTTAGTTTCATATGCCACTGAACAATTAATATCACGAGGTGTAGTATATGATGTTCGAGGATAACCGGCCAAATAGCTAATGGAAGCATGGCCGATTCCCCCATCCATCGGCATGTTTGGGGATGAACCCGCATATTGCGAGTCGGCTGCCGATGGACAAAACTGTGAGATGCCCTCCTGCACATGAGGTGTGATATATTGATCATTCGAACAAATCGTGTTGTTCACCAGCATATTGAAAGGTTTTGGCGATGCACGAAAGTTTCTCCAACGGAATAACTAGTCGGCCTTTGCTCATTAGGGCTGGCCGACATCACATGTCTGTTGAAAGATCTAGCAACATCAACATAATGGCTATTTGCATCTACGCAAGGAGATTGATGATATATGTTACCGTTGTAGATTGCAGCCGCTTGATGACGCTCTCCTCGTAGCAAGAACAAGCTGGAGACTGTTCAAAGCTTCGTTCCCCAGTGGAGTCGCCAAAAAGTGTGTTCGCACACGAACACGTCACTGTGTACCCTCGACGCCGGGGGTGATGCACCGCAGCTCGCGTCAAAGGAGATCTGACCGGCAGCGCGATACGCAGGACAACCGGCAGATGCTTTTGTAGACCCGAAGCCCCGTTTGCCCGGGAGGGACCCCGTCAGGGCTCGCGGCGGCTATGGGCTGCTCCAGGTCGATTCGCTTGCCCCTAGAGCCTCGTAGATCCACATCCCTCCAGCATGAAGAACTAGCGAAGAACGAGAAGAAAGATACAAAGGAGAGATAAAAAGTAGATGAACACGAAAAAGTAGTAGATGTGTTTGTTCGATTGTGTGTTGTTTCAATTAGCCGTCACCCCCAACATATATAAGAGGCGGCTGGACTTCCCGTACAAGCAAAGGATTTATCTAGGCTTTCCTTACAAGAAAATTACATCAATTCACGTCCAAAACCCTAGTCAAATTCGGACTGGTTTTATCCGAACTTTCCAAAACTGTTCGGTTTAAACTGGCTGCACCTTGCGGGTCCTTTTTGCGGTTGTAAACAATCTCGGATGAAAACAAGCCCAAAAGCAATCTTGACAGTTTCGACGAGATGAACAACTTTCATGTTGAAGGTTTTTTGATCAGAGATCATCTTGAGGGTCAGATTGGTCTCGCAACACAGGCTATTTCCTCGTGCTACCCATTAGACATGTGTCTGGTGGGGCGCGCCACATCTCGCCTCGTGACAGGGCTGCACTCCGATTGCTCTAACTTTTGCATACGAACTCGGATTTGAACGATTTTTATATCAAAATCGATCATTTCGACGAGACGAAGACAACCCGTGTAGATCATTTTTCCATCCGAGATCATCTGAATAACCTTTTGAGCACATCTTCAACTTCTCGTTCGAGCCTCCAACCCGACAAGTTTTCCATCTGAGTAAGCTTTCCACACTGGCAATGTTTCTACCCGGCAAGCTTTCACACCGGCAAGGTTTCACTCCGGCAAGGTTTGTACTCCGGCAAGGGTTCCTCCCTGACAAGGTTTCTCCCCCGGCAAGATTTCACACCGGCAAGCTTCCACACCGGCGATCTTTCTGTGCCGGCAAGCTTTCCACGCCGGCAAGCCTTCACACCGGCAAGCTTTCACACCGGCAAGATTTTACCCCGGCAAGGTTTTCGCCCCGGCATGCTGCTTTATGATCGTGCCACTTTTGAGCGTCAACAATCCTCACCACTTTTGGCCACCTGCCGGAGTACCCAACATGCTCTAAGGCTGTGTGTTGGTATGGTATCCGTTGTACTATGAATTTTGCAGGGTCCATTGAGCCATCCCTCCAATACGGTTCCATGCCCTGTAGAGGGTTTTTGCTTCTTTGTAATTAACTCGGGTGTCTTATGATATTGCACCCTTTTACTTCGGACTGGGTGTATATTTGGAGCCGGATTATCCCAAAATTTTGTTTCGGTTTTCCAGGTGCTTTCCATCGCACAGTACTTTCGTACTATGGACGCCAAGTCAGCGAAGCGTGATATGTCACGGCGACTTATGGCGTTAAGGATTCCCTTGTCCGTGCAATTATTGCGGAAAAATGAGACTGCGTCTTCCTCGCGACTGTCCTTAACCTTGTTCATCACAAGGAGGAATCTGGCCCAATAATGATGTACTGTTTCCTGGGGCGCTTGCCTGATGTGGGAAAGATCGTTTATGTTTGGGTGGGTGGGTGGATTTGAGTCCGAACCCTTACCCGATCAGAGACCCAGGGGCCGAGGAGTTTCCAATCTTGGAAGTTCGGGTTCCGGGATATTGCCCGATAAGTCTGGACCGCCGCCTGACTCTAGGTTCAGGGCTTGGGTGATGTCCTCCCGTGAACGGGTATCCGGCTCAGAGAGCTGAGGAATCCGGACATAGTTAGTCCTCAAGATAGAGTAAGAATAGACGCATTGTTCCTCCACCACCACAATATGATGGGTGACCGGTGGAGAGTTAATCTCCCTTTGATCGGGTTTAAGCCCAATGCGATCATAGTCCGTAGCGACTCCCAAGGCGGCGATGCGATCCAAGAGCTCATTTAGGTATGAGAGCTCCATTGGATCCATCTGCTCGGAAAATTCCGAGCCGACGTGGAGGCTGTTTTCGATGACCCGAGAAGTCATCGTCGGTGCAGCAGCAGAACAGGCGGTCATGATGAAACTGCCTAGCCGGAGAGTTTGGCCGACAGCCAGGGCTCCCCCGGCGGTAATGTTGTTTTTAACAATGAGACGAGGCATCCTTCCTTACGGTGACGGCACAATGGAACTCTCAATGAAAGCACCAATGTCGGTGTTAAAACTGGTGGATCTCGGGTAGGGGGTCCCGAACTGTGCGTCTAGGAGGATGGTAACAGGAGGCGGGGGACACGATGTTTCCCAGGTTCGGGCCCTCTTGATGGAGGTAATACCCTACGTCCTGCTTGATTGTTCTTGATAATATGAGTAGTACAAGAGTTGATCTACCATGAGATCGAAGAGGCAAAACCCTAGAAGCTAGCCTATGGTATGATTGTGTGTCCTCTCTACGAACTAAACCCTCCGGTTTATATAGACACCGGAGGGGGCTAGGGTTACACAGAGTCGGTTACAAGGAAGGAGATCTACATATCCGAATTGCCAAGCTTGCCTTCCACGCCAAGGAGAGTCCCATCCGGACACGGGACGAAGTCTTCGATCTTGTATCTGCATAGTCCCACAGTCCGACCAAAGGATATAGTCTGGCCGTCCAGATACCCCCTAATCCAGGACTCCCTCAGTAGTTCAACTAATCCTAACCCTCCTCCCAAATCCATGGCATCCCAAATCTCCACGATCGGTGGTAAGTACAAGGTTAGAACCATCACCGGCGATGAGTCCGACGTCATCTACACTCGTTCTTCCGAGCCGGTGAAAGGATGCCTTTCTCGCTTCACACGCATGTTCGAAAACTCAGATGATGAGTGGGTCGCTGGGCTAGATGTTGAGTACACCAGAGTCCTGGGACCAGAGAAGGATCTAAAGGAAGAAGAGAGGAAGAAGCCTGCCGTGATCCAGGTTTGCGTACATAACATTTTCTTGGTCTACCACATATGCCATGCCGACGTTGAGTGCCAGGATTTTAAGAACTTCCTCGAGGACAAAACAGTGAAATTCGTTACTATAGATTTTAAGAACGACAGGGATGTCCTGCGTCAGATAAGTCTCGTTGTAGGCAACCCCTTCGACCTCCAGAAGAATCGGCTGGTGTCCTCTCGTCAGCCTTCAATGATGACCCTGGTAGGAGCCATGGTTCATCCTTCGTACGGTAAACTGGAGAAACCTCCATACACGTTTCATCGTCATGCATGGTAGAGGAATGTACTAGATATAGACCACATCCACTATGCTGCAATGGATGGCTACCTTTGCTTCAATATCTACAAGGGTTGGATGAAGAGCAACAGCCAAGTGTGCGGTTCAAGCAAAGAAGTATCGGCCAAGAGGAAGAGGGATAAAGACGAAGTCGAGGACATGGACGAGGACTCCGAGTAAGGTGGCAGTGTCGTTGCTCATGGTGGTTCTAATGCAGTGTCTACCGGAATAGTTGCAAAGTTTAATTTCAGGTGTGCTTAATTTAATTTGAGGGGTGTGTTGTGCTGAGCCCCCAGCAGAACTATGTAATGTTTCTTCTCGTTACTTTAACTCTTCAGTACGTACATACTATGTTGTATCCAGGTATACGACTTCGTTTCTTCACATTATATACATACAATATATATGGACAACATCATATAGCCAGTAGTTTAGTTGTCAAAGAATTTCAGGGTGCTTAGTTTTGTCAAAGAATTCCAGGATGCTTAGAGGGTGCTTGGATCCAAGGGACTTATTTTAGTGTGACTAAAAATAGTCTCTTTAAGAGGCTAAAGTTCCAAGAACCCTTGACTAAAATGTGGTACCCCTACTAAAATGTGGATTAGTCCTCTCTCTACTCATTTAACTCCTCTCCTTTAACACAGGCGAGTTCTGGATTGGAGGGTTTAGAGGATAATAAATGCTCATTAACTTGATTTTAGCCTTTTTAGTATTTGGATCCAAGCATGGGTGAGGCTAGCATGTTTTAGTCCCACTACTTTTAGTCATTATTGTGACTTGCCTTTTTAATAGTACTATATGCATAATTTGGCGACGAGCGCTCTCAATATGTACCACTTTTTTTTAATTTCAAGTTTTGCTCCATGGCGCAATCCATCGATACTATGCTGTACAAAAGTATACATTTTTTAAAAGGCTAGAGGGCGGGGCAGTCTAGCTTGGTCGGTTTCACGAGAGGCGAGGGCCTTTGTGATTTGACGGCTCATTACTGCTGGAAGGAGGGGCCTTCTGATTTGACTGCTCGTATAAATGCGCCGACGACATGATCGAGGAGGAGCAAAGAACCGTGCGGTATACTGAAATTTTCCCTTAGAGTAGTACTGCGACGGAGGAGCATGAAACACGGCAGCCCAGTGCCATATGGCGATAAAAATGATCTAATTTGCTAGTCATCTCATTGTTAGCATTGTTCTATTCATTCCCTAAAAAAACCATTGTTCTATTCATGCCTCGCAGAGAACGTGACACGTGCGGCGAAACACCCGAAGAAAAAGATGAAACACAGGAGCAAAAGAAGAAGGAAGATTATCACCCCAAATGATCTAATTCGCCGCGGAGTCGTAACTACTTCTTCATCGCCTCCATGACCTCCATCTCCTTGCGCATCTCCTCCGCCATCTTCTTCATTCTGTCCATGACGCGGGATTTCTCGACGCGAGCCTTCATCATCTGTTCCACGGCCGCATTACATACCTTGACAGCAGCCGGGTGCTCGATGCGGAGCTTCGCCAACTCCTCCTTCTGTTCCAAGACGGGGGCCTGCAGCATCTTCACCGAGGAACTACTATTCTCATGAAGCTTCTTCCAGCCAACATTATTCTCCTTCAACAGGTCGATCTCATGGCAGAGCTTCCCCTTGTCCTCCTGAAGTCATAGGATTTCGTCGGTCTCCTTCTTCTCCGAGGCAATCCTCTTCTTCAACCAGCATCACCCGAGCCGGCCCCCCACACTTGTGTTGGCTCACCACCCTTGTTAATATTGAAAGCAAGGTAGCCATCCATTGGCGCTAGTCCATAAGCTGGTGTGGTTCTATATTAGTACATATTTCCTTACCTATTCCCTGGGCGACCTGATACTTGCTATGGAAGTTTCTCCTTTTTACCGTACCGAGGGAGCTCCGCATGAACCATGGCGTTTCCGTACCGGCGATGTCAGTCGTCATTCATTGAGAAGAGGCTGTCTTTAGCATCCTTCAGCAACTCATCAAGCGCGAGGTCCATGGCGATTCTCGTTTGAGAGGGTCGAATAGGAGTGATCCTTCCTGCTTACAACTGATGATTTAGAATCTGACGGGTGCACGTCTCCACCTGTTCGTTTCTGATGAAAATCTTTATAGTACAATTCACTTGTTTTGTCCTCGATGAATTCTTAAAATCTGGCACTCATCGTCGGCGATGTGTGCTAGGTTAGGCCAAGAATCTCTTGCTGTGACGCAAACCTGTGTACGGCAGGCTTTCTTTCCTCTTCTTCTTCCTTTTAGATCCTCTCTGTCCAGGACTCTGGGTGTATCAACCATCTAGCCCCATGTTATACGACTCCGCTCCGGACCGACTCCCCAGGTTCATATTCAGTTCCTCGAGTTTTCGAACAGCTCGCGTGTGGATACGCGAGAAAGGCATCCGTTCACCGCTCGCAAGAACGAGGTGTTAGATGACGTCGACTCATCGCCTAGGGGTGCAGTGGTTTCTACCCTTCTACTTGACATGGCCGAGCGTGGACATCGCGATTTGGTGGTCCTCGCCCATTGGATTGGGGGAGGGGTTAGAAGTTTATTTGAACTACTTTTGTATGGAGTCCTGGCATGTTAGGGAGCCTCATCTTGGCAAGTATCCGTCTCCTGGGCTCCAGAACTATATCCCTTTGGATCGGACTGTGTGGGCAACTAGTGCGCAGATACTCAAGATCGGGGATAAGACTTCGTGCGCCGTGGCTCCCGATGGGACCTTCTTCCTTGGCGTGAAGTAGCGAAAGCTCCTGTCCTTTATATTTCCGCATTATAGTACGAGTTCTCTCTGTGCTTCCTTGTAGTACGGATGTCTCCTGCGTCCCTTGTATTGTAACCATATGGCCCCCTCAGGGTTAGATGCTATTTCTAAACCGTGGAGGTTTAGTTTTCGACGAGGTCGAATACCTACCATCTACCATAGGCTTGAGTTCTGAGAGGTTTTTGCCTTTCCCACTACTTCCGGTCTGCCGATGGTGTGGCCTAGATCAACTCTTGGTCCTACTCCTCCATTATCAAGATATCAAGCTCGATAGCAGGAAAGTCGTTAGGCGTAGTACGCCATGCCAACTCAAGGGCGCCCGGAACCTGGGAAAAGATCGTGTCGCGCCGCCCACTCCTGTTACCCATGCCTCCTCGACGCAAGTTCGACCCCTACCCGAAGCCACCAGTTACGTTTTAACCACCGGACCATTGTGTTTTGCAACGTGTTAGCTATCCATATAGTGATATACCGTCCACCGTAAGAAGGATTGCCCTTCGTCCATTGTTAAAATGAATCAAACAGTGTTACTGGACAGGAGGGGATGCTCCCTTGGCTGTCGGCCAAACTCTCGCGGCTTAACTGCATTCTCATGACCGCCTGTTCTTGTGTGCCTGTCGCACCAGACGCTGTCTTTCGCCCGGAGTTCATCTCGAAACAGGCCCTCTTCCACGTCGCGGCTCGGTAATATTTCGGAGCGAATTAATCTCATATTGGATCTCCATACTAAATTGAGCTCTGGTGAATCGCAGCTGAGGCTCGTTCCCTTCTCTCGCGTATTTTATAGACTTAAGCTACTGAGTCCTGCTAAGCAGGGCTTAGCTATTTATGATCCGTGGATTTGGGCTTTAAATACCCGGACATGTTCCAATCAGTGGAGCAGAAACACAGTATCCTACAGGAGGGTGTATATACTGCTCCACGGTAGTCACTCTCGCTCCACATCTATTAGTTAGGTGGGGGTTGGGTGAGCAGGGGGCTTGTCAATGGGGAAACAATATCGTCGCTATGTGCTAACTAACCTATCTGAGCTACTATATGCTCCTGGCATTCCTCTCTCTTCCAGACTCTCGCCGGATACCCGTTCACTGCAAAGAGACATCACCCAAGCCTAGACTAGAGTTCTTATGGCGTTTCCTGAGGCCCCGTAATCACAGCACTTATTTTTCCTTCGCGTCCGGCGAATATTCCGACCCCGAATTTCCAAGATTGGAAACTCTCGGGCCCTTGTGTCTCCCGACACACTGAGTGGTCGATATTAGCGGACACTCTGCTAAGTGGTACTCTCTCTCGGACTCAAATCACAACCAGCCCACCCGAGAAATAACATCTTTCTACACACCAGCGAGTCAGCGCCTCGGGTCTCCACATGCCATCTCAGGACAATATACATATACCTGGGTGTTTATGACATAGCGCTACTAGCTCACTCTCTCTCGGAGTGTGAGCACAATAGGTGGATTCTACAGTGTGCGCTAGATCCGTGGAATCAACGCAATCCGAAGTGTCATTTTTCGCGCAATATTGCCGGCAAGTGAATCCTTCGCCATAAGTCGCCCCGGACCATAGCACGCTTCTGCTGACGGGCTTGAGCGTCGCATAGTGACGAGAGTACTCGTCCATCGCGATGGGAATACTGGTGGAAAACCGAGCAACGAAGTTTGGGATAACCAGGCTAACTGGTCCAACAATATACACCCAGGTGATTCCTCCGAAGTAAATAAGGGTGCACATTAGTGATAACTGAACCACCCTCAGAGTTAATTCGACCAAAAAGCAAATACCCTCTTAGAGGAGCAGGAAACCGTTATTGGTTTAAGAGGCTATGCTCTACCTAACTGTCACTCTCTTGCAAAAGATTTCATGAGCGTACAACGGATACCATACCTCACACACAACGTTCTGGGTCAGAGCATGGATTGCGGGTTACATATCATGAGCGTCCAGATAACCACATGAGTAGCATGTGATTACCTCTTTAATAGAGAGCCTTAGTGTTGACGCTCAAAAGTGGCACGATCATAAAGCAGCATGCCGGGGCGAAAACCTTGCCGGGGTAAAATCTTGCCGGTGTGAAAGCTTGCCGGTGTGAAGGCTTGCCGGCGTGGAAAGCTTGCCGGCACAGAAAGATCGCCGGTGTGGAAGCTTGCCGGTGTGAAATCTTGCCGGGGGAGAAACCTTGTCAGGGAGGAACCCTTGCCGGAGTACAAACCTTGCCGGAGTGAAACCTTGCCGGTGTGAAAGCTTGCCGGGTAGAAACATTGCCGGTGTGGAAAGCTTACTCGGATGGAAAACTTGCGGGTTGGAGGCTGTGATAGTCAATCGAACGAGAAGTTGAAGATGGTCTCAAAAGGTTATTCAGATGATCTCGGATGGAAAAATGATCTACACGGGTTGTCTTCGTCTCGTCGAAATGATCGATTTTGATATAAAAATCGTTCAAATTCCGAGTTCGTATGCAAAAGTTAGAGCAATCGGAGTGCAGCCCTGTCACGAGGCGAGATGTGGCGCGCCCCACCAGACACATGTCTGACGGGTAGCGCGAGGAATAGCCTGTGTTGCGAGACCGATCTGACCCTCAAGATGATCTCTGATCAAAAACCTTCAACATGAAAGTTGTTCGTCTCGTCGAAACGGTCAAGATTGCTTTTGGGCTTGTTTTCATCCGAGATCGTTTACCACCGCAAAAAGGACCCGCAAGGTGCAGCCAGTTTAAACCGAACAGTTTTGGAAAGTTCGGATAAAACCAGTCCGAATTTGACTAGGGTTTTGGACGTGAATTGATGTAATTTTCTTGTAAGGAAAGCCTAGATAAATCCTTTGCTTGTACGGGAAGTCCAGCCGCCTCTTATATATGTTGGGGGTGACGGCCGATTGAAACAACACCAATCGAACAAACACATCTACTACTTTTTCGTGTTCATCTACTTTTTATCTCTCCTTTGTATCTTTCTTCTCGTTCTTCGCTAGTTCTTCATGCTGGAGGGCTGCGGATCCACGAGGCTCTAGGGGCGAGCGAATCGACCTGGAGCAGCCCATAGCCGCCGCGAGCCCTGACGGGGTCCCTCCCGGGCAAGCGGGGCTTCGGGTCTACAAAAGCATCTGCCGGCTGTCCTGCGTATCGCGCTGCCGGTCAGATCTCCTTCGACGCGAGCTGCGGTGCATCACCCCCGGCGTCGAGGGTACACAGTGACGTGTTCGTGTGCGAACACACTTTTTGGCGACTCCGCTGGGAGACGAAGCTTTGAACAGTCTACAGCCTGTTCTTGCTACGACAGCGGTCATCAAG
>NC_053024.1:64923798-64954149 GCF_003073215.2 Triticum urartu | reverse complement strand
ATTCGCCAGTGCGGATTGCCTACACAGTGAGGAACATGATAGCCCTGAGGATTTTGCTACTCAAAATTCCGACCGTTGCTGTGCTATGCGCCAGCTGTTCCAAAATATCTATCCACCTAACGGTCAAATCATTGAAGGGCATTTATGTCTTATCATGTCGGGCTGCTCCCTAGGCTATAAATAGCCGCCCCCTACAACCACTAGCTGGTTAGCTGCTCCGAGAGAAACTGACACTTGTCATTTGAGAGCAACCCATCCTCCGAGGACTTTGAGCGAAAATCATCAAGTGAGGAAAAACCAAAAACCCAAACACCTACAAACCCCAAGTGATTGAGCATCACTGAAGAGATTGATCCTGAGTGGATCCGACGCTTGTTACCTTTGAAGACTGTGCTTCTTCCAGACAGTTAGGCGTCATGGTCTAGAGCATCCAAGAGGAATTGTGGATCGCCGGGTGACCAAGTTGGTGAAGGTTTGGAAGTCGCCTGAAGACTTACCACGAGTGATTGGACGAGGTCTGTGTGACCTTAGTTCAAGGAGAATACGGTGAGGATTGGGTGTCTTGGACTAAGTGTCCTTGACTGGGTGTCCGGGACTGTGTGTCCTCGAGTTTAAATACTCAGCCGCTCCAACCAGACATACAACTAAGACAGCAGTTGGAACTGGTCTACCAAATCATTGTCTTCACCGAGCTTACTGGTTCTATTTTCTCAACTCTTTCATTTCCTCATAACTGTGATGTATGTTTGTTCATATCTGTGTTTGAAGACTTTGACTGAAGACTTTCTCAATTTCCTCAGTTCAATTTCTTCAGTCTGTTTGTCTCCATCATGTGTTATCCTATGATTACGCTTCCCGTACTCTGTGCCTGTCTTCATTTCATCATGATGACTAGGCTTGTATTCTGTTGTGTTTACTTTTGAGTACTTATTCCACTGCTAGTAGTTCTTCGCTATGGAATTTTCTCACCGGCAAATTCCTCAGTGAAGAATTTCATAAAAATCACCTATTCACCCCCCTCTAGTCGATATAAAGCACTTTCAGTCTTTCAAAATATAAACGCTATAGAATGTTATCCCTATAAAATCATATAGTCTTGTCATGTTCCATCTTCTTAACACAAAGTATTTATCATGTCCTACCCCAGTGTCAGCCAAGCTATTGGTTCATACTTTTAACGCGCTTTAGCTTTTTCAACCCCCACGCAATACATGAGCGCAAGCCATGGATATAGCACTATGGGTGGAATAGAATACGATGGTAGATATTAGTATGGAGAAGACAAAAAATGAAGAAAGTCTCACATCGACGCAGGTAATCAACAGGCTATGGAGATGCCCATCAGTTGATATCAATGTGAGAAGTAGGAATTACCATGCAACAGATGCACTAAGAGCTATAAGTATATGAAAGCTCAACATGAAACTGAGTGGGTGTGCATCCATCTTGCTTGCTCAAAGACCTCGGGCATTTCAGGAAGCCCATCATCAGAATATACAAGCCAAGTTCTATAATGAAAAATTCCCACCAGTATATGAAAGTGACAACATAGGAGACTCTCTATATAAAAAACATGGTGCTACTTTGAAGCACAAGTATGGTAAAGGATAGTAACATTGCCCCTTCTCTCGTTTTTTTTCTTTTTTCTCTTTTTCTTTTCATTTTGGGCTCTTTTTAGCCTCTTTATTTATTTATTTTTTATTTTGTCCAGAGTCTCATCCCAACTTGTGGGGTAATCATAGTATCAATCATCCTTTCCTCACTGGGACATGCTCTACTAATGAATAATGATGATCATCACACTTCTATTTACTTACAACTCAAAAATTACAACTCGATACTAGAACAAAGTATGACTCTATATGAATGTCGCTGGCAGTGTATCAGGATGTGCAATGATCTAGCATACCAAAAATTTCAAAAAATGGACAAGCCATGAAAATATCATGTTAGCAATCTTACGATCACGCAAAGCAATGGAGGTTGCATGGCAATATATCTCAGAATGGCTATGGAAATGCCATAATAGGTAGGTATGGTGGCTGTTTTGAGGAAGATATAATGAGGCTTATGTGCGATAGAGCATATCATATCACGGGGTTTGGATGCACCGACGAAGTTTGCACCAACTCTCGAGGTGAGAAAGGGCATTGCACAGTACAGTAGAGGTCAGCAAATTGCGGAAAGGTGAGAGTGCGTATAGTCCATGGACTCACACTAGTCATACAAACTCGCATACTTATTGCAAAAGTTTATTAGCCCTCGAAGCAAAGTACTACTACGCATGCCCATAGGGTGGAGGTTGGTGGGAGTTAACCATCGCGCGCCGACCTCCATGCAAAGGAAGACAATCAATAATAATTCATGCTCCAACTTCTTAGCATAATGAGAGACTATACATGCATGCTTTGGGAATCACAAACTTCAATACAAGTATTTCTCAAATTCACAACTACTCAACTAGCATGACTCTAATATCACCATCTCCATATCTCAAAACAATTATCAAGTATCAAACGTCTCATAGTATTCAATGCACTTCTATGAAAGTTTTTATATTAAAGCAAATTTCCATGTTGTTCTAAAGGACTCTCAAAATAATATAAGTGAAGCATGAGAGATCAATTATTTCTATAAAACAAAACCACCACCGTGCTCTAAAAGATATAAGTGAAGCACTAGAGCAAAATCTATATAGCTCAAATGATATAAGTGAAGCACATAGAGTATTCTAATAAATTTCAAATCATGTGAGCCTCTCTCAAAAGGTTTGTACAGCAAGGATGATTGTGGTAAACTAAAAAGAAAAGACTCAAATCATACAAGACGCTCCAACCAAAACACATATCATGTGGTGAATAAAAATATAGCTCCAAGTAAAGTTACCGATAGACGAAGACGAAAGAGGGGATGACTTCCGGGGCATCCCCAAACTTAGGATTTTTGGTGTCCTTGAATTTTACCTTGGGGTGCCATGGGCATACCCAAGATTAGGCTCTTGCCACTCTTTTTTCCATAATCCATCAAATCTTTACCCAAAACTTGAAAACTTCACAACACAAAACTCAAAATAGAAAATCTCGTGAGCTCCGTTAGCGAAAGAAAACAAAACACCACTTCAAGGTACTGTAATGAACTCATTCTTTATTTATATTGGTGTTAAACCTACTGTATTACAACTTCTCCATGGTTTTTAAACTCTTTTACTAGCCATAGATTCATCAAAATAAGCAAACAACACACGAAAAACGGAATCTGTCAAAAACAGTACAGTATGTAGTAATCTGTAGCTAACGCAAACTCTGGGACCCCAAAATTCTAAAATAAATTGCTGGACGTGAGGAATTTATATATTAATCATCTTAAAAAATAATTAACTAAATAGAACTTTCCAAATAAAAATTCCAGCAATTCTCGTGAGCGCTAAAGTTTCTGTTTTTTACAGCAAGATCAAAAAGACTTTCCCCAAGTTTTCCCAACGGTTCTACTTGGCACAAACACTAATTAAACACAAAAAACACAACCAAAACAGAGGCTAGAAAAAATATTTATTACTAAACAGGAGCAAAAAGCAAGAAGCAAAGAATAAGAATAAAATTGGGTTGCCTCCCAACAAGCGCTATCGTTCAACGCCCCTAGCTAGGCATAAAAGCAAAGATAGATCTAGGTATTGCCGTCTTTGGTAGGCAATCCATAAGTGGCTCTCATAATATATTCATATGGTAATTTAATTTTATTTTCTAGGAAAGTGTTCCATGCCTTTCTTTAATGGAAATTATAATTTAATATTCCCTACCTTCATATCAATAATTGCACCAATCGTTCTAAGGAAGGGTCTACCAAGAATAATAGGACATGAAGGATTGCAATCTATATCAAGAACAATGAAATCTATGGGAACATAGTTCCTATTTGCAAAAATAATAACATAATTAATTCTTCCCATAGGTTTCTTAATAGTTGAATCTGCAAGGTCCAAGTTTAAAGAACAATCATGAAAATCACGGAAACCTAGCAAATCACACAATGTTTTTGGAATCGTGGAAACACTAGCACCCAAATCACACAGAGGATAACACTCATGATCTTTAATCTTAATTTTTATTGTAGTTTCCCACTCATCATAAAGTTTTCTAGGGATAGAAACTTCCAACTCAAATTTTTCTTCATAAGATTGCATCAAAGCATCAACGATATGTTTAGTAAAAGCTTTATTTTGACTATAAGCATGAGGAGAATTTAGCACAGATTGCAAAAAGGAAATAAATTCTATCAAATAGAAATTATCATAATTAAATTCCTTGAAATCTAAAATAGTGGGTTCATTGCTATTTAAAGTTTTGACCTCTTCAATCCCACTTTTAACAATTTTTGCATCAAGATCTAAAAACTCTGAATTTTTGGAACACCTTCTAGTTAAAGGTGGCTCATCTTCATTCCCATAATTATCAAGATTCATATTGCAAAACAAAGATTTAATAGGGGACACATCAATTACTTTTAGATCTTCATCTTTATTATCATGAAAAATAGAAGAACACGCCTTCACAAAGCAATCTTTCTTAGCACGCATCCTAGCGGTTCTTTCTTTGCACTCATAAATGGAAATTCTCATGGATTTGAGAGACTCATTGATATCATGCTTAGGAGGAATAGATCTGAGTTTGAAAGAATCAACATCAAGAGAAATTCTATCAACGTTCCTAGCCAACTCAGCAATCTTAAGCAATTTTTCTTCAATCAAAGCATTGAAACTCTTTTGCGGAGTAATAAATTCTTTAATATTAGATTCAAAATCAGAGGGCATCTTATTATAATTTCCATAAGAATTGTTGTAGGAATTACCATAATTATTAGAGGAATTACTAGGAAATGTCCTAGGATTAAAATTACCTCTATACACGCTATTACCAAAATGGTTCCTACCAACAAAATTCACGTCCATAGATTCATTATTATTCTCAATGAAAGTAGACAAAGGCATATCATTAGGATCAGTAGGACCACTCTTATTAGCAAAAAAATTCATATGTTCATCCATCTTTCCACTTAAAACATTAATTTCTTCTATCGCATGAACTTTTTTACTAGTAGATCTTTCGATGTGCCATTGAGAATAATTAACCATAATATTATCTAGGAGTTTAGTAGCTTCTCCTAAAGTTATTTGCATATAAGTAGCTCCCGTGGACAAATTTAAAAGATTTGTAGAAGCAAAATTCAATCCGGCATAAATTTTTTGTATAATCATCCAAAGATTCAAACCATGTGTAGGGCAATTACGTATCATTAATTTCATCCTCTCCCAAGCTTGTGCAACATGTTCATGACCAAGTTGCTTAAAATTCATAATATCGTTTCTAAGAGAGATGATTTTAGCGGGAGGAAAATACTTAGAGATAAAAGCATCTTTGCACTTATTCCATGAATCAATACTATTTTTAGGCAAAGACGAAAACCACGCTTTAGCACGATCTCTAAGGGAAAAAGGAAATAGCTTCAATTTAACAATATTTTCTATCATTGTCCACATCTTTTGCATATCACACAAATCAGCAAAGATATTTAGATGGGTAGCGGCATCTTCACTAGGAAGGCAGGCGAATTGATCTTTTATGACAAGATTCAACAAAGCAGCATTAATTTCACAATTCAGCATCGGTAAGAGGAGCAATCGGAGTGCTAAGAAAATCATTGTTGTTGGTATTGGTAAAATCACAAAATTTAGTATTATCTTGAGCCATCGTGACAAGCAAGCAATCCAACACACGAGCAACAAGAAACAAGGAAAAAGACAAATAGAAAAAGGAGAAGGGGAATGGGAAAAGAGAGGGCAAGAGGAAAAGAGGGCGAATAAAATGGCAAGGGTGAAGTGGGGGAGAGGAAAATGAGAGGCAAATGGCAAATAAGGTAATGCGAGGGATAAGAGTTTGTGATGGGTACTTGGTATGTCTTGACTTGACTTGGCGCGAATCTCCCCGGCAACGGCGCCAGAAATCCTTCTTGCTACCTCTTGAGCATTGTGTTGGTTTTCCCTTGAAGAGGAAAGGGTGGTGCAGCAAAGTAGCATAAGTATTTCCCTCAGTTTTTGAGAACCAAGCTATCAATCCAATAGGCGATCACGCTCAAGTCCCACGCACCTACACAAACAAATAAGAACCTCGCAACCAACGTCAAGCTCTTCACGGTCACTTACAAGAGTGAGATCTAATAGATATGATAAGATAATATTTTTGGTATTTTTATGATAAAGATGCAAAGTAAAATAAAAGGCAAAAGAAATAACTAAGCATTGGAAGATTAATATGATGGAAGATAGACCCGGGGGCCATAGGTTTCACTAGTGGCTTCTCTCAAGAGCATAAGTATTACGGTGGTAAACGAATTACTGTCGAGCAATTGATAGAATTGAGCAGAGTTATGAGAATATCTAGGTATGATCATGTATATAGGCATCACGTCCGCGACAAGTAGACCAAAACGATTCTACATCTACTACTATTACTCCACACATCGACCGCTATCCAGCATGCATCTAGAGTATTAAGTTCATAAGAATAGAGTAATGCTTTAAGGAAGATGACATGATGTAGAGGGATAAACTCATGCAATATGATATAAACCCCATCTTTTTATCCTCGATGGCAACAATACAATATGTGCCTTGCTACCCCTGCTGTCACTGGGAAAGGACACCGCAAGATTGAACCCAAAGCTAAGCACTTCTCCCATTGCAAGAAAGATCAATCTAGCAGGCGAAACCAAACTGACAATTCGAAGAGACTTGCAAAGATAACCCAATCATACATAAAAGAATTCAGAGAAGAATCAAATATTGTTCATAGATAAACTATATCATAAACGCACAGTCATCGGATCTTGACAAATACACCGCAAAAGAAGATTACATCGAATAGATCTCCAAGAAGATCGAGGAGAACTTTGTATTGAGATCCGAAGATAGAGAAGAAGCCATCTAGCTAATAACTATGGACCCGTAGGTCTGAAATAAACTACTCACACATCACCGGAGAGGCCATGGAGTTGATGTAGAGGCCCTCGGTGATCAACGCCCCCTCTGGCGGAGCTCTGGAAAAGGCCCCAAGATGGGATCTCTCGGGTATAGAAGGTTGCGGCAGTGGAATTAGGTTTCCGTGGTGCTCCTGGATGTTTGGGGGGTACGTGGACTTATATAGGAGGAAGAAGTACGTCAGTGGAGCAACGGGGGGCCCACAAGGGTGGAGGGCGCGCCCAGGGGGATAGGCGTGCCCCCTGCCTCGTGGCTTCCTCCGTTGTTTCTTGACACCCACTCCAAGTCTCCTGGATCATGTTTGTTGAGAAAATCATGTTCCCGAAGGTTTCATTCTGTTTGGACTCCGTTTGATATTCCTTTTCTTCGAAACACTAAAATAGGCAAAAATAGCAATTTGGGCTGGGCCTCCGGTTAGTAGGTTAGTCCCAAAAATGATATAAAAGTGTAAAATAAATCCCACTAACATCCAAAATAGATAATAAAATAGCATGGAGCAATCAAAAATTATAGATACGTTGGCGACGTATCAGCCAACCTTTTCCTCAGTCCTTCCAACTTCAAGTTCTAGCACCCAAAGCTCGACTTCATCACTTCAAACTTCCCAATCATGTCTGGACCCAGCCCACAGGGCCGATGGGTAGCCTCCTCTGTTATGGAGGAGGACATCACGAAGCTTCGTGCGGCTAGATACCTGACCGCAGAGATCCCCCATGGGCTCCCTGCTCGAGGACAAGTTAATCCTACTCCCAGATCCGGCGAGAGGGTCATATTCATCTCCCACTTCCCGCGAGGGCTAGGATTCGCTCTTCACCCCTTCGTCCGAGGGCTCATGTTTTACTACGGACTAGATTTTCACGATCTATCCCCAGATTCTTTCTTTACATCTCGACGTTCATGGTCACGTGCGAGGCCTTTCTCCGCATTCCCTCACACTTCGGCTTATGGCTCAAGACCTTTAGTGTGCAGCCGAAGGTAGTCGACGGGGAACATGCAGAGTGCGGAGGTGCTACAGTGAGCAAACTTATCAATGCTCCCTGGCCAAAAGGCTCTTTCACCGAAACTCCTGACCTACGGCAGCGGGAGTGGTTTTATGTCACTAAACCCCGCGGTACCAAGTGGGCGGCTATACCTTTGTTTCGATCGGGCCCTCCGTTACATCTTGCGTCATGGATTAATAAAGGGATGGACTGGGGATCAATTGACGAAGTGCAGACTCTACAGAGCCGCATCTGGAGCCTCCTTGAGAAGGACGTCAGTCATATCAACGTGGTTCAAGTAATGCTGGTCCGCCGGGTTCTGCCGTGCCAACGACAACCTCATCGTATGTGGGAATTTAATTCGGAAGGACCATAGACCCTCCAAGACTTCATCGGTATTACGCACAAAGGAATGTGCAAGCTGTTTTTCGAGAAACGAAAACAGTGGTCGGACATCACCGAGGACATCGGCCTCGACCACAACCATCCGGATACCTCGGTAAGCGCTCTATTTCTGAAAAATATTTCAGCAATGTATGCCGTAGTGGGACACTGATCACACTATCCTCTTCCAGGGCTGGATAAAGAAAGTAGAGCGAATCAGGTGTTCGGCCCCCCTTCCCAAAGACTCAGCGCATTCCGTATTAACAAGGATTTTGGCCCCGGCCCCGTACCAGATGCCTGTGAAGGAGGACAAGACGGAGAGCGGGAGGACCAAAGGTGGCCTCCATCCCTAAGATATATTAGATGCTGTGTCCGAGGAGATGAAAATCCCATTGACCAAAGACAAAAGTAAAGGGGAAGCCAACATTCATTCTCCCCATGGTAAGAAAAGGGCCGTCTCCAAAGATTGGGAGAAAATGGCTCCCAAGCAAGGCAAGATGCCCCTGTCGGGCGGCTCGAGCTTGGAGGATGACGTTATCGCGCAGTCCCCTGGCAAGGACAAGCCTAAATCGTAAGCGAACAAGGGTGTTTTACACATACCCCGTTCCTCTCCTGTGACCAGAGTAACATCTAGAATGTATGTTTTTGCAGCTCGACGCACAGTCTTCCTCAATAATCCTCTTCCTCAGGGGATCTTCTCCTGAAGATGATGGAAAGTGAGACGCCTCCACCAGTCTCCTCGCCCAATAGGGCGGACGACTTCGAGGTGTCGCTCCGGAGGGTCTCTCCTGATTAACAAGTGATGTGAGGGCTGATGAAAACACTAACCGAAGGTGATACTTCGGTAGCCCAGGGTCCCAGGGCCAACAATAAAGGCCCCGGACTGTCCGGCTTTCAACCAGAGACAACTCTAGGGGCGAATGAACGGATCCCTTTGAAGGGAGGCCGTGCTGCTACAGCAGCTTCCAGAGATCCGGAAGCGCCGGATATATTGACGAACATGCTGTGACAGGCGTTCGTCTCCGAGGACCATCGTACCTTGATGGGTACGGTGGTTGAAAAAAGTCCTGTCTGCAAAAGCGGATTGAATGAGGCCTTCAGGAGCCTGCTGAGAGGCTTCGAGGTTTGTGCTGTAATGCTTTTAGATTTTGTTTTATTCACAAAGTACTCCTGTGTATAGATAGTAGCCCCTGAGACTGTGATTGGCTTTCCAAGGGAGGCGATCAGAGGGTCCAAAAGATATGTCCAGGAAATAATCTGACTACTTGGAACACAGGCTGTTACCTCCCCGGCTATTGCCCGATCCATAGAGGTTGCAGATCTGCAGCGGAAGATTGATGAGGCAGAGGATGATATCACGCTTATCAACAGGCGGCTTGACGAGGCGCAAGGTATGTTTTTGGGGCAGTCAGTATATGTGTGTATGATAATATATGCACGAAGCTAGATTTGTATACTGAGACACGCATAACTGCAGATGGTGTTGCTGTGGTAGAGGCCCTTTGTGCTGAACTTGCTCTAGCCAAGGAGCAAGCACGAATTTGCAATTTGGCTGCCAATATGGCAGATGATGAATTAAAAACCGAACAGGTTGCTCGGCGCCCGTGTGAGGAGAGAACTTCTGACATGGCGCGTGAGCTAGAGGAAACCACTGTCCAGTGCGAATTCCTCGAGAGGGATAATAAAGCCAAAGTGGCCGATCTCGACAAGGCCTTACAAGAGGCGAGAGAAGCACAGTCCGAGTCTAGAGAGGCTTGGGAGGAGATCCGGCAAGCTGGGGAGATAGCGGCTGGTAAGCCTTTCTTGTTACAAACTAAATTTGATGATCTGAAGTATTCCCCGCTTAATCAGATGCGGTGCTCGCCAGAGGCATTCTTGGACCTGCCGAAGAGTACCTCCGATGCGGCGTGATTTTACCAAGCGCAGGACGGGTGTGCCACGGAGAAGCTTTTTTGGTCACAGTTCGGCCCGCCAAAGCGTCCGCTATTACTAAATGAACAGATGGCCCAGTGGGCCGAGCTCCACAGGATATCCGGTTCTGCCATCAAGGACGTCATAGTCCGACTATGGCCTACTGATCCCATTCCGAATAGTTACTTCGGTTTGGTGCAGCGGCTTCTGGATGCAGTGCCACGTATCGACGCCGTTAAGCGTTCAATGTGCATCGAAGGTGCACGGATGGCCTTTGCCCGTGTCAAAACATACTGGGAGAAGATGAAGGCCACCGACGTTGCAGCGAGGAGTCCCCTCAAGGGTAAGGACCATCACGCACCCGAACATTATTTCGAGGATGTCTTAGAGGGTGCCCGCTTGATAGAGGGTCACTGCTCGAAAGATATGATATTCGAATGAAATATATTGAAATTGTAAAAGACAATATTATGATATTTGCTTAAAAGCTTTTGGTTCCTCCGGTGTGTCCATTTTTGTATAATCTGAAAGTCTTCCAGTCGTCCGCTTCAGCCCCGTCGTAGAAAATGTGGGGGTGTTTGGAAAAGCACTTGATCACTCTTAACCCAATGTCTTGGTCCATGAAGGAGGTGTCACTGTGGTGAACGAGGCAATCGGACTACAGGGCGTTAACACTTTCACTTAGCCATAGGAGTTTTATGGTGGGTCTACGATATAAACCCTAGTATGTAGGCGGTTATCCCAATGTGGTACGTGTACATGTACGACCTGAAGAAAGGTCCTTCGTGTAATACGGGTGGAATCGCGAAAGATTCCGATAAGTCGTCGAGTGGTTGACCAGCTCTTGCCGCATCATGACAGTCAGTTTTTGGCTTTCTCTACTGAGGTGTTTGACCAGATGAACCGGAAACACAATCGCAATAGTTCTCCCTTTACTACCTTAGTCGATAGAGAGGAACATAAGGTAGCAAGCACAGGAGCCGGGCAACCCAACTATTGACCCAAGACCTGATTCAGAGCTGATGCATATAAGGCCAAACTCACGACGCCGAAGTATGCTATAAAGTTGTTCGGACTTGTTGGCAATTTATTTTGTCCCCATATCGAGCCCCTAGCGAGTTATGTGAGGGCGTGTGAAATAACACAAGGAACAAAATGCTGTTTTTTTAGAGAAAAGTGAATATTGGATACAAATTATATTCACTAGAACTTGAGTGATATGCCAATCGTCGTTTTGTATATAATAATGCCACGACCCCGGCTATTTGACATGCTAAGGGTCGACGGTTGAGGTAGAAGGAACTTTACAGGCTCGCAAAATAGAGAGTGCGGTCTACAAAAAGTTGTTTTGGACCTCCTCTCGCACGTCTGCGCCGCCTTTCCTCTATGAAGGGGCTCCTTAAAGGGAGTAGCTTTTGGATGAATGTATAAACCGGTACTCCGATAGAGTCGGTGAGATGACCAGCCTACGAGTCACCTGTGGTAAAGGATAATGAAAAAGAAAGAGTGGTTAGAAAAGAAAAGGAGGTTATGGGAGTACTTGTAGGGCCGTCCGTATTGTGCCTCCGCCGATGCCCATGGTATTTTAAGTGCATTGTTATGTACGCGCGGTACATATTTCACGGGTGTATGAGGCGGACGGCGAAGCCGAACTGCTAGTCCCGGTCCATAATTGGTCGGTCCTGCTGAATGGAGACCGGCGGCTTAATGGCCGACAAGGTATGCGGTTTAATAAGACCGATTTGTACTTCGGCTGGAGGGAACGTAGTATGATCCTCAGTCCGGAGGGAGTGCATCTCATGCTCCTCTGTAGGGGAGTGTGTCACGTATACCATGTTCATTGTTTTTTACCTCAGGGGGAAATTGCTTTTGACCCTCGGTATTTGGTTGGTGAGTCTCTTCGTCATCGCTATCACTGGGCGGCCTTTCCCCTTGTGTTCGGCGTTGAGCTTGCCGGCCTGCTTGAAGACCCAATAGCTTCTGTTGGTGTGATTAGCTGGTTTATCGGGGTTGCCATGAATCTGCCAGGGCCGATCCAATATCTTGTCTAAATTGGATGGTTTGTCTCGGTTTGCCTTGAATGGATTTTTTCCGTTGACCGGGTTTGGAGCCACTGAATCCGGCGTTGACCGCTGTGTCGCGCGTTCTTTCATTATCATTGCGACGTTTGTGTTTGCTGCGTCGAGGTTTGCCATTGTCGTTTTGGACTTTGGAAGTGCCCGGATCGTTGGCGCTGTTACTTCTACGAGCGAGCCAGCTGTCTTCTCCCGCGCAAAAGCGGGTCATCAGAGCGATAAGGGCTGACATGGATTTTGGTTTTTCTTGACCGATGTGGCGGGCGAGCCACTCGTCCCGTACGCTGTGTTTGAAGGCCGCTAGGGCTTCTGCGTCCGGTTAGTCAATGATTTGGTTCTTTTTAACTAAGAACCTAGTCCAGAGCTTCCTGGCCGATTCTCCGGGCTGTTGAACTATATGGCCTAAGTCATCGGCGTCTGGTGGCCGGACATATGTACCTTGGAAGTTGTTGCGGGAGGTGTCCTCCAAATCCTCCCAGCTGCCAATAGAGTTTTCGGGCAGACTATTTAACCAGTGCCGAGCTGGACCTTTGAGTTTTAACGGGAGGTATTTGATGGAATGAAGGTCATCTCTGTGGGCCATGTGGATATGGAGAAGGAAATCCTCGATCCATACCATGGGGCCAGTTGTTCCATCATATGATTCGATATTTACGGGTTTAAACCCTTCTGGGAATTCGTGCTCCATTACTTCATCTGTGAAGCAAAGAGGGTGTGCGGCGCCTCTATGTTGGGCCACATTGCGATGTAGCTTTGATGGAGTCAGTCTACGGTTTTTGGTTCGGGTGTGACTAGGCTTGTCATGTCTGAATAGATAGCCGTCGTCATGTGTCGGGGCACGTCCTTGCGATCCGTAGATCGATCTGGTATGTCCTGCTATATTGTCCAGGTCCTGCCGAAGGTCATATGTATGACCGTGAGCTGTTTTACCTCTTCTTTTACGATGAGGCGGGGCAGGCTGGTGTTCGGCTTGAGTTGCCGCTTTATCCCGACCACGTGGTGGTCGGTCAGCCGCACTGCGCGATGATGGTATGTGCTCCGGCGCCTCGTCGTTGAACTGAGGTAGCAATCTGCGCTTCGGGTAACTTTTGGCTGGGCGCTTGAGGTCGTGTTCTTCAGCTGCTAGGACATCAGTCCATCTGTCATTGAGCAGATCTTGGTCAGCATGAAGCTGTTGCTGCTTCTTTTTCAGGCTCCTTGTAGTGGCTATTAGCCGGCGCTTTAAAGTGCTCCTGCTCCTGAGGTTCCTTAGGCACGATAAAATCCTCGCTGCTGAGGCTCACCTCATCCTGAGAGAGTGGAAGATAATTACTGTCCTCCGAATTGTCGTTTATGACATGTTCGTCAGGGCCAACTTGCCCGTTTTCCCGTTCCTCTTGTTTGGAGGTTATCTCAATGGGGTCTTCGTTATCTTTCGCATCATCTGGAATATTATTTCCCCCTATGCCAGTATCGCCGTCTTTTCCATGACGCGACTTATAGTGATGCTGCTGACGCCGGCGTTTTGGTTGTATCACGGGAGGTTCGTCCTCAACTGGTTCTTCTTTGTCATCGTCGTTAGTTCTTTTAGGTGTATCCACCATGTACACGTCGTAAGAAGAGGTGGTCGTCCAGCGTCCGGTAAACGCCGGGTCTTGGCCCGGCTCCTCATCAGCATCGTCGTCCATACCGTCGATGTCTTCGGAGCCGTAATCGAGCTTGTCGATTAAGTCTTCGACAGTGTGTATGAAGTGGGCGGTGGGTGGGAAGCAAAATTCTCCAGCGTCAGCCTCCAGTTCGAACTGGATACAATTCGGCTATGAGCCCCCTGCTAAGGATAGAGCTCTTAACGAGTTTAACACGTCGCCCAAAACCGAGTGTCGTAAGATATCAGCGGAGCTAAATTCGACGATCGATGACCGCTCAAGCTCAACGTACGTGGACGCGCAAGGTTCGAAACCTGTAGCCGAAGACGAGTCCATGGTTCCGGTGACACAGATGTCACTTGAAGTTAAGTCTGTGTGCGGCTCCAACGCCGCTGAGTCTGCAGCTTCCGCAGCGGGGTTGAGCTTCCCGTCCTCAGATGGCGCGATCTGCTCCGGATCTGTCAGCATTCTGGGAATGGGGGTCCCCAGACTTGCCTGCCTGCGGCCCATGGCGTGGCTCTACAAGTGGGCCCATACGACCCATTTTCACCAACAAGCATTCAAGACCCTCGCGAGGGGACAATCCTCGTGAGGCGGACGACACAAGACCTCCTCGGGAGCGGCCTCACCAGGCTGGCTCGCGAGGGGTGGAGAGATCAAGGCCCGGCAAACCTCGCGAGGTTCCAATGACGTGAGCCATGACGATCGAGACCAGGCGGGCACCAGGCGGGCGCCAGCGCGCACAGTGTCCTTGTTTCCACTTTGGTGCTAAGGAGGCAAGCGCAGACAAGGAGTACCGAGGCATCAGGCAAAGGTTTCCATATTGGTGCAACAAGACCAAGACCAGCAGGACAACGAGACGGAGGTCATCATGGCGCCCAAGACGGCGTCACCACCAGAGCCTTTGGCAGGCGAAGACCACTTTTGTCAGGATAGCTTGTACTAGTTGCATCCCTTCGAATTTGGCCATTGTGGGATCCCTTCCCGCTCAATAGTTGGGAAGAGGACCAGGGCCTCTGTAAATAGGACTAGCCACCACCATAGCTTGGGACGGATGAGACCCGGATCATCGAGATCAACCTCAGCCACACAAATCCACCAAGCACAAGAACACCTCACCTCGCGAGGCTATTCTTCCCCTAGTAACTGTTCATCCTCAGCCTGAGAGGCAATACACCGCACCACATTGGAGTAGGGCATTACACCGCAATGGTGGCCCGAATCAGTATAAATCTTGTGTCTCTTGTATTGCGAGTTTGTCGAGCTAGGCCGTGAGATCATGGAGAACGTGAGCTAGAGAGGGGGAGAGATCTTCGTGCGCACCCCAGTGTTTGAACCTTGAGGGTATTGTCGGAACCTGAAATCCGACATTTGGCGCGCCAGGTAGGGGTGCGCCGAAGCTTTCCTTCCGTCGCTCCACATCCCATCGCTTCATCACTCCACCAAGTCCATGGCCGACGATCGCTGGGCTCGCGCTGAGCGCCGGGCCGGCCTCACCGCCCGCATCGCTCAGATGTACGGCTCCCGTTGGCGGGCCACCCCATTGTTCTCCGTCGCCCGCCGCCAACGCCGTCCCCGGTCCAGTGGTAAACAAGCAGCAAGCCTCTTTGCTGCTTCCCTCCGTGTGTCGTGACGGCCACACCGCCACCCCCTCGCTGACTCCGGCCGGCTCGTCATCTCACACTCGCCGCCCACCCACGGATGCGCAGGCTGGGCTGCTCATGGCATGCAAGCTCCTGCGCTTCCATCCAGTTGACGACCTCTATGAGGACTAGTTGGACCGCATCGCCGAGCTCGTCAGCGTCGCGAGAGGCTCCCCTGCGCTGTCCCTCTCGCTGCCTCGCCCGCCCCCAGCTGCGGGCGGTGTGGCTCACGGAGTGCCTCCGCCTCCTCCACAACAAGATGGCACCCTTGCGCTGAGGCGTGCGGTTCAGGGAGCACCTCAGCCTCCCCCGCGTCAAGACGGCATCCTCGCTCCAACATACGCTGCCCAACGGCGCGACCCACCGCGCCACGTGCCAGCGCACGAAGAAAGAAGCTGCTAAGAGATCCCCGCCCACAAGCAAACGCTCCACCACTCCCAGCTCCGCTATGCCAGGATTACTTGTTGCGACAGGGCCATGCGCCGCATGCCGTGGTGATGCAGGGCACCACGACCAAGCCCTGCCTCCACGATGACCCGCGGTGGCCACGGCGGGCTGGCGCGCCTTCACCCTCGAGCTACGTAGCGTCGCCTAGCCAGGAAAGTTCTAGCCAGGCCTGCCTCCGTGCTACGAAGGCACCCCATACCCCGCGGAGTTCCTGTAGCTCTACAAGCCGAGCATCGAGGCGGCCAACGACGACGAGAAAGTCATGGCGAACTAGTTCCCCATGGCTCTCAAGGATGGCACACGCTCCTAGCTCCTGAACCTGCCTCCAGGCTCCATCTCTTCCTGGGACGAGATGTGCGACCGCTTCATCGCCAACTTCCAGGGCACTCGCGACCGGCCCCCGGCTATGGGTGACCTACGCCGCATCAAGCAATAGCCATGGGAGACCCTCCAGAAGTACATCCAGTGCTTCAACAACGTTCGTCTCAAGATGCTCAAGGTGACAGACGAGGCCATCATCTCTGCGTTCTCCGATGGCATCCACGACGTCAAGATGAAGGAGGAGCTCGCCATCCACGAGGAGTTGTGCACATCCCTAGAGCTGTTAAACCTAGCGACCAAGTGCGCAAGGGCCGAGGAAGGGCGCCTTTCTCTTCTCGAGCTCCCAGCTGCCGACCTGGAAGAGAAGAAAGCCAAGGCCAAGGACATGAAGCGCAAGGGAGTGGCCGCACTCACGGCAGAGCCGGACACGAAGCACGGCAGGGACCAGCCTGAGTCATCCTAGAGCAGCCGACCGTTCTGCGCCCTCCACAACGTGCACAACCACAACACCAACGATTGTCATGAGCTCAGAGCTATGTGCGACAGACACTTCGGTCGATGCCCCGAGCGCAACGACTGAGGCTACGGCCGAGGAGGAGGACACGGCGGAGGACGCTGGGACGACCGGGTCACACGCCAGGAGTGGCGCGACCAGCCTGGTGAGGATCGCTGGCAGGATCAGCCTTGCGAGGGCGCCTAGAGGGATCAGCTTCGCGAGGACCATCCTCAGGGCAATGCTGGGCTTCCTCCACTGCTGCCACCACCCAGAAGGAACGACGACCACCACCAAGGCGAGGGGGCTGGGGGCTTCCAGGAGCCGCGTGCTATCGCCTGCATCTTGGGCGGAGCTCAAGCCCCAGCCTCACAGCGTATCTTCAAGCAGTTTGCTCGCGAGGTGAACGCAGTCCTTCCGAAGCTCGATGCTGTACAACCACTCAGGTGGTCAAAGTGCGCCATTACCTTCAGCTCAGCAGACCAGCTCAAGTGCGCGGCCACCGCTGGCACTCTCCCAATGCTCTGTTCACCCGTTATCAGCAACGTGCAAGTCACCAAGACTCTCAACGACGGCGGCGCATGGCTTAACGTCCTGTCCGTCGAGATGTTCGACAACCTTCAAGTGCCCTATGATCAGCTTCAGCATACCAAGCCTTTCTCAGGAGTAACCGACGCCTCCACCACCCGGATAGGACAGGTCCGCCTCCCAGTCACCTTCGGACAGTGCGACAACTACCGCACCGAGCTCATCGACTTTGACGTCGCCCACAACCGTTTGCCGTACAATGCCATCCTCGGGTATCCAGCCCTGTCAAAGTTCATGGCGGTGACCCACCACGGTTACAACGTCCTCAAGATGCCAGGAAGCGGCGGAATAATCACGGTCCCCTGCGAAGAAAGAGACGCGTTGTGCTCCCTCGAGCGTGCCTTCCAAGCTGCAGCAATCGACGACCCTGACGGCAAGGGCGAGTACCCTCCCGAGTCCATCTCCAAGAAGAAGAAGCAGTTACTCTGTGTTGGGCCTTAGGAGAACGGTGCCGCAAGAGGCTCCACATCAGGATCAGCGCCTGCACTTGGGGCGCCTCCCTCTGTCGCATAGGAAGGCGCGCCCAGCGCCCTCCTCAGGCAGGGCTCGGGGGCTCTCTTCTGGAGGGCCTCAGACCTTTCCTACATTATGAGGGAGGCTCTCGGGCACAACATGGAGGCGTGCTTCACGACACATTTCCCTCAGGAGGGCGCCAGGCGAGGAGCACCTGGCTCTCAGGAGTTCGTCGACAAAGCCACTCAGGAGCTTCAGGAGGCAAGAGCAATTCGCGGCGGCCGCCGCCCGCCTGGCGCCGCTCCCCACCCTGCCGAGGGTGGTGGGCTGCGTGTCTACATCGACATCCCAAGGCTTAACCGGGCCGCATCTCAGGAGCGCTTCTGGCCTTCGCGTGCTGGACGCTACGAGGGTCCACCGCACAACTACGTTCGCATGCCATTCGGCCTGCCGAGCTTGGCTGCTGGCTTCCAGTGCAACCTGCGGCGCATCATGGCGGGTCAGGAGGACAAGCATCACGCCGTCCTAGCGGAGATGGCAACGGTCCTCAAGGAACCGTCTGGGACCCCAGAGCCTCCCGAGGCTCACGGCCCCGGTGGCTCGTGAGGAGCAACCCCTTCGCCGCGTACCTTCAGCTGCCTCAACACCCCTTCATTAACAGAATCAAGTGACATTTTCCAAGTTCATTTAGCTAGGAGCGCCCTCAGGGCTGCATCATTCCCAGGCCACGTGGGCCCGTCCCTGCGGCATGTATCCCTTCTTGTTTATGTCTTTAGCATACCTTGCTGGGGGCGCTTCTCGGGCTGCATCATCCCCAAGCTACTCGGGCCTGACCCAGTGGCATGTTTGCTTTTCATGCATAATCTATCTATGTGTATCACCTGCTTGATTGTCACCTACAATGGGATCCGCGCACCGACCGTCTTTCTTCTGGACCCTTCGCATGAGAGGGTTAGGCACGGCATCTGTTTTCGGGCCCGTCCCTGCAGCGTCGACAAATCCAACGGCTGAGCTCTGTCTGGCGGGCCGGTCCTGTTCATGTCACCTCCTGGGGCCGTGGGTGCTTGGCCTTCTCACGTGATAACCTCAGGAGATTCGTCCGGCGCAGGTTGTCTAACCACCTTGTAGGACCACCACAACCATCAAGAATCAGACCAGGTGCAACCCGCCTTGAGGTAGGGCCTTGTGAGTCCCGCACTGGCTCACGAGTGCCCGGGTACAACTCCTCCAGCCCTGCTGTCCAAGCCATGTGTCAGGGCAGGGTTGTACACGCCCCGGGAGCTCTCCACAGTAGGGAGTCCCCTCCCACAAGCCAGCAACGTACGGGCTATCACCACGGCGATTTGTTCCTCTCCTCGCGCTAACCTGCAGGAAATCCCTGGGGACTACAACAGGCGGTACCACAGACTCTCTCTATTCTCCCATGCGATTCGCTTGCACGTTAAAAGGGGGCTCCCGAGCATCGCGCCTCAAGAGCTCTTACTGGCTCTCCAGCCCTCACCCCCTGGCGTTGACCACGGCATCGCGACCTGGCAAAGTAGCAGCGGCTGAGCTCGCTCAAGGGCCGGGACCTGAGGACGCAAAGCACTCAGGAGAGCATGAAGAAGAGGGGAGGCTCGCATAGGCCTAACCTAGCTACCCAACAGCGGCTGACGCCCAAGTCTGGCGCCACACGAAGAACCAGCTCCGGAACGCCAAGATAAGTCTTGTACCTGGACCGACCTAGCGCTACGGCATAAGATCCTCGCTTTTTCGCTGCCCTGCTGCGGCAACGTCGCCTCCCTTTACCATCCTCAGGTAGCTACTTGCACGCTAAAGGGGACCTCTTGAGCATCGCGCCTTAGGAGCTCTTATTGGACCTCAGCCCGCTCACCTCCTGGCCTTGACCACGGCATCGCGACCTGGCATACTAGCGACGGCTGCAGCCTGCCTGGGGACCGGGACATGTCGGCGTAGAGCACCAAGATGCCACGGGGTTGGAAAGGGGAGACCTAGCCTTAGGAGGACGTGCGTTTACAAATTTTCATAATAAGGACGATATGAACAAAGGACATTACAGATGCTTTACACGCCCTCGCGGGGTCTGTTTCGATTCCTCGCAGGGAACAAAAGGAAAGGAATCCCTAGGAGCTCTATCTACACGCGTCGGACGACACTGACGCCATCATCCACAATGGGCCACGAAAGGTTGACGCCAACCCCATCCAGATCAGCGGCGGCGACGGCCAGCCGTTGCGGCCCTGCTCTGGGCTCGGCGAGAGCTTGGCGACATGTAGCTATCGTCGGTCGTCTCCGGAGACTCCACCAGCTCGGGACACTCGCTGGACCACCAGGAGTCACCACTGTCACTGGAGGAGCTGCAGGCGAGGCCCGGCGCCCGCTGCTGCATCGTCCTGGCGACCTCCTTCAGGACAGCACTCCAAGCGGTGGCCTTCCTCCTTGAAGACCTTGAAGAACAGTGTGGAGGCGCCGTCATACTCAAAGTGGATGGCGAGGGCGCCATTCGCACGGCAGGCTCGGGCGATCTCGCCCCAGCCTCGAGTCATGAAGATCCTCCCGGAGGCGATGGCCTCAACTTCCTCTCCAGTTGCTGGGGCATCACAGTCGGCATGCTGCAGCCAAAGCTTGAGAGGGCCTCTCGGCGGCATCTCGGCGATGAAGAACTCTGGAAGGCGAATCCAAGTGCTCGGGGGCATCACCGCCCACAACACGAACTCGCGCGAGGAGTCCGCGGCATGGACCCCTCGGGCGACGGCATGCGCCTCCGTGGCATGGGCGGCCACGGCCTTGGCGCGGGCGGCGGCGCTCATCGCCCCTCCCTCCGGAACCACCGGCGTGAGCATACAAGGGCAACGGGTACCCAGGAGGCGGCCTTTCGTACCACGACCGCGACACCACCGGCCTCACGACCATCTCGCGACAATGGGACCTCCTCTTCTTCGGCGGGAGAATCTCGGGCTCGTTGAGGGGAGTCTTGCCCTTCTCCATGGCCGAGAACCTCCGAATCGGTGCCATGACTACACCAGCAAGGAGGGAAGCAAGAAAGGAGAAGAAGCAAGGAAGAGACGGGTGATGGGGGCTCCGCCCCCACTTCCCATTTTAAGCTAAGGGAAGGCCAACCGCCGGCCTCCATGATCTAAGGTAATAATTATGGTTTTTCCACACATGCAGCAGGGACTCATCAAGTCGGGCAGTTGCCGAGGCAGTGTGGGAAGCGGAGACGCCCACGTCCAATGGACCGCCAAGCGTCGACCAAGGCTGCAGGCTATTGGGGCCCGTGACGCTCCGCACTTGCCCTTTGACTTCACCTTGAAGCCAAGCCCAAGACGGGGAGTACCAAGGAATCAGGGAAAGGTTTCCATATCGGTGCAACAAGACCAAGACCAGCAGGACAACGAGATGGAGGTCATCGTGGAGCCCAAGACGGCGTCACCACCAGAGCCTTTGGCAGGCGAAGACCACTTTTGTCAGGATAGCTTGTACTAGTTATATCCCTTCGAATTTGGCCCTTGTGGGATCCCTTCCCGCTCAATATTTGGGAAGAGGACTTGGGCCTCTATAAATAGGACTAGCCATCACCATAGCTGGGGACGGATGAGACCCGGATCATCGAGATCAACCTCAGCCACACAAACCCACCAAGCGCAAGAACACCTCACCTCGCGGGGCTGTTCTTCCCCTTGTGAGTGTTCATCCTTAGCCCGAGAGGCAATCCACCGCACCACACTAGAGTAGGGTATTACACCGCAACAGTGGCCCGAACCAGTATAAATCTTGTGTCTCTTGTGTTGCGAGTTCGTCGAGCTAGGCCGTGAGATCGTGGAGTGCGTGAGCTAGAGAGGGCGAGAGATCTTTGTGCGCACCCCAGTGTTCGAACTTGAGGGTATTGCCGGAACCCGAAATCCGACAGGATCTAAAGCTGGAGCAGCTATAGGTACTATCTCCTGGGTATGTTCCGATGACAGATTTACGTCATGTTCATCGTGGTGGCAGAGAGCGGTTGCCTGGTCTCGAATCCATCAAAGATCAAGTCTCCGCGGATATCCGCGATGTAGATCAAGCCTCCAAATCTAACCTGATGGCCAGGGGCGTAGCTTTCGATCAGCTCCAGATGACCAAGTGAGTTGGCCCGCAGCGCGAAGCTGTCGAATACGAATATTTGTCCGGGGAGGAAGACTTCCCCTTGGAAAACGTCATTGAAGATGGTAGAAGGAGCCATCAATCCCTTTGATGACGGCACAGTGGAACTCTCAATGAAAGCACCAATGTCGGTGTCAAAACCGGCGGATCTCGGGTAGGGGGTCCCGAACTGTGCGACTAAGGTCGATGGTAACAAGAGACGCGGGACACAATGTTTACCCAGGTTCGGGCCCTCTCTCTGGAGGTAATACCCTACTTCCTTCTTGATCGATCTTGATGAATATGAGTATTACAAGAGTTGATCTACCACGAGATCGTAATGGCTAAACCCTAAAAGTCTAGCCTATCTGACTTTGATTATGAGGATCTATCTATGGACCTAGCCCTCTGGTTTATATAGACACCGGAGGGATCTAGGGTTACATAAGCTCGGTTGCAGAGAAATGAATCTTCATATTTGGTCGCCAAGCTTGCCTTCCACACCAAGGAGAGTCCCATCCGGACACGGGTAGAGTCTTCGGTCTTTTTATCTTCACAGCCCATCAGTCCGGCCCATGTCCAATAGGTCGGACGCGCGAGGACCCCTTAGTCCAGGACTCCCTCACCAGTTACCCTAGTTACTCATTCGAGTAGCTCGGGCACCTCGACCGTGTCTCCCCATAGCGCCCATGTCGAGTGGGCTTCACTTCTCGCTACTCCCGCAGCCCCTATGCTCCAGCCTCATCCCGAACCTGCCCCTGAGGGAGTGCCGTCGAGGCAACGTCGTTGTGTTACCTTAACCCGGAGGTTTATGTTAACATCGTCAGTTCAGGATCCGAGTCCGGCTCAGGAGAGGACCCAACAGGACTAGCAGAGCACTAAATCGTCAGAGTACCCGAGGTTATCATGATGCTTGGATGTATGGATGTAGTCGTACTTGTCATGAGGTTTCATGTATGAGCGTAGTCGTACCTGTCATGATGTTTCCTTTCATGTATGAGTCTATGTATAATTATCTTAGAACTTTTTATTATTCGCCTTGATTTCTCGTTGCTTTCTTTCGGGCTTTGTCACTTGCTTTTCTTCCCCTTTTATGGATGTTGCTCGTCTCGGTTGCTTCATATTGGGATAAACAAACAATAGGATGACGTGGGGAGGTAGCAACAGTCATGCTAGTGAGGATGTCCCTGTTTGTTGTTCGGCAAGACAGGCAGGGCATTCCCCTGAGCCGTATCGACAACCACCGCCTACACTGCCACATCCGCCAACCACTAAACAAATCATGTGCATGTCCGAAGAGAGAAGAAACAATAATCTGCTTGAGCTATTGAAAAGTGTGCAAGCTATGGTTGGGCAGGATGGAAATCAGAATGGCCATCACTCCAAATTATCAGACTGTCAGAGACTAAGCCTCCCAGTTTCAGTCAAGTTATCGATCCTTTGGAAGCCGATGATTGGTTGCAGACTATTGAGAATAAGCTTGAAATTGCCCGCACCGAGGAAGCCGACGAGGTTCCATTTTCTACACACTATATTGAGGGAGTTGCCGCTATATGGTGGGATAATGCCAAAGCTATGTGGCTTGCAGACAATGATATTACTTGGGATAAATTCAAGGACCATTTCTGTGAGTACCACATTCCCACCGGTATTATGAAAGTCAAGCAGCGTGAATTCCTCGCTCTCACCCAAGGAAGCCTGTCAGGACGTGAGTATCTAAATAAGTTCAACCATTTGGCCCGTTATTCCCTCTATGATGTGGCTACGGAACAAAGGAAGATTGATCGATTCCTTGGAGGACTCAGCCAGCACCTCCGATGCACACTCAGCATGTTTGACTTCCTTGACTTTCAGCCTTTGGTAAACAAGGCCCTCATTGCAGAAAGAGACCACAAGCTCGTGCACGACAATAAGCCTGCTAATAATGATCATAAGAGCAAGTTCGAGCCTAAGAAGGATGGGCAGCCAGTGCAGAGGACTCATACCTGGAAACAGTCACAGGTTGAGTTTAAACCCAATTGGCAGCAGAATGTTAACAAGACCACTACCCAAGTCAAGAATATCATGACCAACCCAGTGAGCGAAGATTTTCAGCGTAGCAATGCATGTTTTTCTTGTGGACAAACAGGACACTACGCCAGACAGTGCCCCACGAACGGCACATGAAATGCTACATTCAAGCCGCAAGTTAATCACATGGGACCATACCCTGGCCAAAAGACCATCCAAGGGCAAGTTCATCACCTCTCCACAGAAGACGCCCAAGAGAACCTAGAAGTCGTCATTGGTATGTTTTTTGTTAATTGCATACCTGCAATAATTTTGTTTGATTCTGGGGCTTCCCATTCTTTTATTTCACGGAGTTTTGCTGGCCAGAACAAGTTTTCTTGCTTGATTTCGGAAAAGAGTATGATGGTACAATCCCCGGGATCGTTGCTCAAAAGCAATCTGGCCTGCCGTAATTTAGAGATTGACATCAAGGGAGTCATGTTCTCCGCCTCGTTTATAGTCATCGAGTCTGGCAAGTTGGATATTATTTTGGGAATGAACTGGCTAACCAAACATCAAGTATGCATCAACTGTGCGACTAGAGAAGTCACATTGACCAACCAAGAAGGCCAAACTACAAAATTCTTTGCCCGAAGAAGCATGCCTGTCGGTGTCAAAACCGGCGGATCTCGGGTAGGGGGTCCGGGTTACACAAGGTCGGTTACAAGGGAGGAGATATACATATCCGTATTGCCTAGCTTGCCTTCCACCCCAAATAGAGTCCCATCCGAACACGGGACGAAGTCTTCAATCTTGTATCTTCATAGTCCAACAGTTCGGCCAAAGGATATAGTCCGGTTGTCCGGAGACCCCCTAATCCAGGACTCCCTCAGTAGCCCCCGAACCAGGCTTCAATGACGTTGAGTCCAGCGCGCAGTATTGTCTTCGGCATTGCAAGGAGGGTTCTTCTCCAAATCTTGAATATCTGTTAAGTAGTGTCCGATCCCCATAAATGTTGGACTTCTTGGCTTCTACGCCCAATAAGGGCTATCTTCCACGTGTCGAGCGAATGCGAGGAGCCAGGGCATTTTTACATTCGCCCCTAGCCAAGTAAATAAATCGTCTATTAAAGGGATGGGGATTCTTAGATCCCATCCACACCATCTTCCCACAACGAGAATCCATCGGAGCATGCTCGGAAAAATCCATTCCATCATGGCCAGCCACCGTAGCTCCTCCTCTCGCTACCGTAGCCCAAAGGCCGGTGATTGGGAGAAGTGTTCCATCCTGCACGGCCGATTAGTAGAGTTGCAGACCCAGGGATTTCTCCCTCCGGCGTATATGGTCCCCATCCGAGCCGGGCTCGCCACTTATAATGGTGGGGAGAAAGCAGAGAGCTTACCCAATCCCTCCAAGGGGGAGCGGGTATGCCTTGTCCCTTACTTACTAAGGGGACTCAAATTTCCAATTCATCCGTTCCTCCGCGGACTCCTGGAGTTTTATGGCCTCTAGTTGCATAATTTCACCCCTGCTTCCATATTACACAACGCCGACTATGTTGCCATTTGCGAGTTCTTTTTGGGCTGCGAGGCTCATTTTGAGCTGTGGAAAAGGCTATTCTGCCTTGTGCCCCGCACACAGAAGGGGTCACTTTATCAAGTGGGTGGAGCCGAAATATGGCGCATCGCCGAGACCGGATTCCCGTCCGGTACTCCAAAGAAGACGTCCAAAGACTGGCCTTCGGAGTGGTTTTACATGGAGGACGTCCCTCTTCCAGACCCTGTTCGGCGGGGTCTTCCTGAGTTTGACAATGCGCCTCTGAAGAAACATCAAAGTCGGCGCACATGGAGCCCCCAGGAGGAAGATAACAGAGAAGTCCTTTATCTGATGAACCCGATAAAAGCATTGGCTCAATCAGGGTTAACAATAATCGAGGTTATGTCAATATGCATAATGCGGGGGGTGCAACCACTTCAATATCATGGGCACCCCCTGTGGTGTTTTAACGGGGAAGACGATGCCACCCGTTGCGGGCGCAAGGGCCCGGACTCACCTGTTGCTTTAGCAAAAGTTCTGTCCGAGTTGTTCAAGGGAGAGGAAGAGGAGTTCATCCACATTAAACCACGAGACGGATTCTCCATGTACAACCCTCCAAGCTGGGTGAGTCGTGCCCTTTTCACTCTCAACCTTCCCGCACTCTTCATCGTAGGTACTCACCTTGCCATTTCATGGAAGGAACTGCGAAAAGCGATAAAGGAGGTCAATAGCCCAGCTCCACAACCCGAGGACCCTGGCCGGGGCCTTGATCCCGGACTTGAAGAGGATCCGGACATATTCGTGGAGCTGATAGACAGGCAATTCTATCAGTTGAGCTGCGATGATGCCATGGTGGCCATAACGGCCGACCATCCGGGACTACTCCCTGCATCGCAAGTAAGAAAAACCAAAGTCCCAACTCCCAAAAAAGGATCCCCTTTTATGCACTTCACCTACCGTACATGTATGGTGTCTTACAGGGAAGGCCTTCGGGATGCCGTGCCGAACCTGCAGCAACTCGACAACAAGAGGCGCCGAAGCCAGGTAGGCAAAAAAGGAAGGCGGTCAGGACGGAGATGCCAGCACTGAGGTATAACACAAAACCTCATTCCGTGGTCGTCATCTTTCTTAAAATATAAAGACATCCATGTTTCCTAGAAAAAATGCCCGCCGGACTATATCCGGAGAGGCTGCCGATCACGCCTCGACCAGTCGGGCTCCAGGGCAGGACATAGAGGCGGAAGCTAACGCGAGGCAGACGTGGATGTTCCTCCTATAGAGGATGCGTACAGACTATCCGCTATGAATTCCTAAGTGGGGAGCGCCATGAATCACAGGCGTCGCCGGGCCGTACTCCGTGACGCTTGTTTCTCACCAGAGGCATTTGATGCCTTCAATTCCGGAGACGCGTACATCCGTGCTGCTCAGAATGGTCTAGCCAGAGCCATGGATCAGTATGTAAGGGATATACGAGTAAGTAAATCTGACGATTATATGTATTAGTAGCCCCTAAGACTTGAAACAGTTGACACAACTGATTTAAGGATCATTTATTTGAGTACGTTCTTACGGAGAAGAATTCCCAATTGTCTCAAGAGCTGGACGAGTGCAAGGCCCAGCTAGGGGCCGCTGTTGCCGCGTTGAGGGAGTCCGAGAAGGGTCCCTCTGGTAACACCTGTTTCCCTTGCAAAGAAGACATGTACCAGATAGTATGCGGCATGTATGCAAATCTAACAATAGATGTCGCAGGTGACCCCGGAGTTTGTTCGGAGGCCGTAGTGGTGAATGCAGCATGTGCTGATCGACAGCTAAATGCTGGTGAGCGCGTGCTTATGCGAGTCAGGAAGGAGAAAAACAATCTCCAAGACGCCAACACCCGGCTGGGCGAGGAACTGAAAGATGTCCGGGCCCAGCTGGCGGACTCCGTAAAGGAGAATAAGCGGCATCGGCGCGGCATTTTTAGTAAGTGCTTGAACGAACTTTTAAAGGAGTTCGGCGACGAAGCCGAGTAATAGAGTTGTGTCTGCAGGTATGCTGACGGGTCGTCCCGCAGAAGAGATGCCCGGGTCTTCGGGTGATCTTCTACCAGAGCTCTCAGAACTGCACGAGAAAGTTCGGCAGATGATGCAGGGTATTGCCCAAGCCTTGTGGCCGTCCGCATCCCTACCAGGAGGCATGGGAGAGCTTGTAGAGAAGATCAAGGGAGCACATCGGCGCTTCCGATTATGGAAGATATCAGCTTGCCGACAAGGTGCGAGGGAAGCCTGGGCTATGGTGAAGACGCGATACACCAAAGCGGACCCAAACCACATGGCCGAGGTCGGACCCGTGGGGCCTGATGGGAAGGAGATCCCTGTCAGTTCAGTGTATGGTCAAGTAGAATTAGCTGCAAAGTATTCACAACAGGATTGTAGGCTAGACAGCCTATTGGATGGTATAGAAGAAGAATTGAGTCATCCTTAGTGACTGTGTACTTCAAGTGACATATGTAATGTCCCTAGCCAGATTGTAAATCATTTGTCATGGTGGACCTTTTCACTTCGACCTCTGGACCCGATAGTCCGGAGTGTATCCGAGTACCTGCTCGATTATATAAAAACTGGGGTATGCATGAAAACCAGGCGTAGGGGTCATAAGTGCATGAAAAGACAAGTACCCAACTAGCTATGTTATATTACATGGGTAGTAAGAAACGTCTTCCAGGGAGAATAGTTCCGTTAAGGGTTCCTTTCCCTGGGTACGCATGCCCTAATGTGCATGTCCGAACTGCGAAAAGGAACGCAGGCTGTAAACATCTGGGGGCATTTTTTCAAATTAAATAAAAGTCATCTTTTGTTCGCCGACCGAATATTCCCTTAAGAACGCTAGCTTTCGGCTTCACCCAGTCTGAGGTACACATCCGGCTGACCCGACAGTAACAATCGCAGAGGTGCTCCCCTTATGCCCTAGCCGAATTAACGGGAATGTAGGGCACAAATACAAGAGCTAGGCAACCCAGCTTGTCCAAAACTTAAGTCATATCGATGCATATAATGGCAAAAAAGGTACATGCAAAAGAATGACACATGTGCGGGACATAAAACCCAGAAAAATAATTATATTAAGCTTCTATGTAAGAAGCCCCCAGGTATAATGAGCGTGGAAAGCACGGTGCAATTGTGCAATCAAGACACAAGTTTAGCCTTTTAGGGCCGGGATGAGAAAAAAAGAGAGGAAGAGAGAAAAAAACAGATATGCGAAAAATTGACGGGGGTGAGGAGACGAACATATAGTCCGGCGCTAGGTGTAGAATCTTCGGAGTCTGGCTGCATTCAATGGGTTTGGCTTGATTCGATTATCCGGTGCATCCCGCAGACGGTACGCTCCACCGGTCAGAACCTGGTCAATAATGAAGGGACCTTCCCATTTGGGCTTGAGCTTGTTCTTTTTCTTCTCCGGCAGGCGTAGAACTAGTTCGCCAACGTTGTAGGTTTTGCCCCGTACTTCTCTGCTGTGATACCTTCGAGCCTGTTCCTCATAAAAAGCAGAACGGGCCTTTGCCACGTCGTGCTCCTCCTCCAAGGCGTCCAAACTATCCTGCTGATTGAGCTTGGCCTCTTTTTCTTCATACATGCGCACTCGAGGTGAGTCATGAATTATGTCGCAAGGCAGAACCACCTCTATGCCGTACACCATAAGGAATAGTGTGTATCCGGTAGTGCAATTTGGCGTGGTCCGCAGCCCCCATAGTATGGAGTCGAGCTCCTCTACCCAGTGCGTGTGTGATTCCGTTAAGGACCGCACTAGTCTGGGTTTAATGCCGCTCATGATAAGACCATTTGATCTCTCAACTTGACCGTTAGTTTGCGGGTGATAGACAGAAGCATAGTCAAGCTTGATGCCCATATTGCTGCACCAGAGTTTCACCTCATCGACTGTAAAATTCGTGCCATTGTCAGTGATGATACTGTGGGGGACGCCATAACAGTGTACAACCAAAGATATGAAGTCTATCACCGGTCCGGATTCAGCCGTTTGACAGGTTTGGCTTCTATCCATTTGGTGAATTTATCCACCATGACCAGTAAGTATTTTTTCTTATGGGTTCCCCCTTTAAGGGGTCCGACCATGTCAAGCCCCAGACCACGAAGGGCCATGTGATGGGGATTGTTTGGAGGGCGCTGGGCGGCATATGGCTTTGGTTTGCAAAAAGCTGGCAACCAATGCAATGTTGGACCGGATGCTGCGCATTTGCCCGGGCCGTCGGCCAATAAAAACCTGTATGGAAGGCCTTGCTTACAAGGGCCCGGGCTGCGGCGTGGTGGCTGCCGAGTCCAGGATGGATTTCTGCCAAAAGCTTCCGCCCTTCCTCTTCGGAGATGCACCTTTGAAGGACTCCGGTAGTGCTTTTCTTATAAAGCTCTCCCTCATGGACCTTGTAGGATTTAAATCGCTGCACTATGCAGCGTGCCTCATTTTGGTCTTCGGGTAGTTCCTGCCTGGTTAGGTAGGCCAGGAATGGCTCTATCCAGGGGGCGATGACGGCCATTATTACATGGGCTGAAGGTGTTATTTCAATGGCAAAGCCTCCGATTGTGTCAGAGTGTTCGGTATCCAGTGTTGTGACCGGGTCCGGGCTCTTATTGCTGGTGTCCCCTTCCCATACCACGGATGGCTTAAACAGTTTTTCCAGGAAGATGTTAGGTGGGAGAGGGTCGCACTTAGTGCCGAGATGGGCGAGGATATCCGCCGCCTGATTATTTTCCCGGGCCACGTGG
>NC_053024.1:64833445-64922700 GCF_003073215.2 Triticum urartu | reverse complement strand
GAATTCATTATCGCAGTTGATGTCCGTCAGTAATGAGTGTCAATCATATTTCTATCAAAATAAATATTTTAAATGTGAACAACGAAATGGCCCAAATAAAATAGCAGAGTCATAAAAAATCAAGAAAAATAACCAAATCGTCTTTCGTGACACACTTATCTCAAAACATAGTAGCTTTTGTAGTCTACGTACAGAATCTGCAACTTACACTGGCTTAGTCAAAAACACAAACACCTTGCACGCAAAGAAATAGCCAAGAAAATCAACAAGGTATAACCAGCTAATCCTAATGACAGGAAGCAATCTGACATAAAGGAATTCTCCAAACTCATAACCATCAACAGAAAAAGAAAAACGGGAATGTAGAGAAGGAGCAACTCACCTGTGCTTTCCTCCCGTGCTGTTGGCTGTCCGCACAAAGAATGTGTATTGTACATGGCGGCTTGCCGGTGTACGGCACGGCTGGAGAGAGCGAAGAGACGAAGACGCGCGAATCTGAATGAACGGAGACGGGGCGCAAGAGTGGCACACTTCAGAATAACCAAGCCCTGCGATCTCAATAGCAAGGTCGTCAAAGAGTTGAGGTACTCTGCAAGCAGATGGAAATGGAATTTTAGCAAGATGTGAGCGGGGAGATACAGGCAATGGGAGACAACGGGGATGGAGTTGTGGCAGGATGATAGCCTTGGGCTAGCCCCGGATGAAGGTTTTTGTTTTTTCCTTTTGAAATCGGGATGAAGCTTGAAGGTATGCAGTCTTTTCCGTTCCAGCAGTGCGCGCGCGCGGGGCTCTGTTTCAATTAAATTATTCCAAACGTCGTGAGCCGTGGAGCTATCGGGAAGGTGCGAGTAGCTTCCGAACGCGCGAGCGCGCGGGAGACAGCGCGGGAAGGGAGTGGTGACGAATCCAATTGATTGCAGCCGTCCGATTCAGTGAAGCTAAAGGCTGATGAAGGGTGGATAAGGGGATATGTGATGAAATCAACGGCTAGAAGTGAGTTTGTGTTACTTGGCGGAAAACAAGAGTGAAGTGTAAATCCAATTTCAAAACTGATGCATTATAGTAGTAGAGAAGAGATATTGCCAAGCCCCTGATCCGATGGGCGATCGCACCGGCGGAACGGAGGGGATTCCAGTAACTTCCAGTGGACAGTTGAGTGGTCACCGCGTGTGAATGAAGAAGCTAAATGGTCAATTGCACCGGAGATTCATGGACGTGCACCGCGTGTTCATTTTTGTCCACAGAGTTGCAGAATGGAGCCGACGAACTTCCAACTCGGGTTTCAATGACCCTGCTTGACCGACTGTTCAACACCGTGTCCTTGAACGGAGTTAATTGCACAGAAGTACTACAATTCGGGCATCACATGCAGATTGGTATCATAATTGTTAATTTTTGCGTGTCAGTATCAATATTGGTTTAAGTTTTTGCAAATTAGGCTAAAACGCGTATTTATACGTATTGACGGTGTATCTGACCGATGGGGCCCGCCGGTGCCGACATGGCATGTTTTTTGCAGAAAACCACCTTATGTTATATGTAATCACAAAAATGCCCAAATTTTTTGCGGGAAAAAGGCTGCAAGAGAGGATTTTTTTGTTCGCAATTTCCACCATCGAATCTGGACTGGTTTCAATGACCCTGCTTGACCGACTGTTCAACACCGTGTCCTTGAACGGAGTTAATTGCACAGAAGTATTACAATTCGGCCATCACATGCAGATTGGTATCATAATTGTTAATTTTTGCGTGTCAGTATCAATATTGGTTTAAGTTTTTGCAAATTAGGCTAAAACGCGTATTTATACGTATTGACGGTGTATCTGACCGATGGGGCCTGCAGGTGCCGACATGGCATGTTTTTTGCAGAAAACCACCTTATGTTATATGTAATCACAAAAATGCCCAAATTTTTTGCGGGAAAAAGGCTGCAGGAGAGGATTTTTTTTGTTCGCAATTTCCACCATCGAATCTGGACTGGTTTGAAATTTTCCGCCACTTGAACAAATAAATAAAAGGAAAGTAAAATCAGGCGCCGGAGGGAATTGAACCCACGACCTGCAGTGCACAGGCGCCACGGGCTAACCACAACGCCTCAGAGCAGCTCACGTTCCTCTACAGGCGTCTCCTTTGTTATAGTATGCCTGAAGCGCTGGGCCGGCCCACCGAGGCCTGCATTTTTTTTCGTTTCGCACTTAACTGGCGCGCGTGTTGGGCTCGTTCCTTGCCCCGGTTACTATTCGTTTCATTTCTGTTATGCTTTTATAATGCGCGGTGAACATTTTGTAATCTATATATGGTGTACATTTTCATAATACATGATGAGTTTCAAGAATATTATGATCACACAATTTTTTATTTATAGTGAATGTTTTCTTAATACATGGTGAAATTTTTTGCATTTCAAAAAATGTTCAGCATGTATTAAAAATTTATTGTGTAAAATTCATTCTTGCATTTCCAGAAACACGTCAATTTTTTCTTATAAAATTTGAACAGTTTTAATGCATTTCTAAAATTTATTAAGATTACACAATTATTTTTAATACAGGTTGTCAAATTTTCTTTACGAATGATTAATACTTTCTCCATTAATAAACGTTGAACATATTTTAAATGCAAATCGAACATTTTTGTAATATATCTTGAACTTTTTCTTAAGATATGATGAACATTTTACGTAATGCGCGGTGAATTTTTTGTAATTTATGGTGAACATTTTCTTGATACATGAAGAGTTTCAAGAACTTTTTGCCCCGGTTTCTTAATCATTCTTGCAATCAATGCATTAAAAGTTGAACATATAATTTTAAATGCATTAAATTTTCGAAACATGGCGCAGAACATGTATTAAAAATAATTGTGTAATCATAATAAATTTTAGAAATGCATTAAAACTTTTCAATTTTTATTAAAATAATCAAGTGTTTCTCGAAATGCAAATTGATTTTACACAATAAGTTTTAATATATACTGAACATTTTGTGAAATACAAAAATTTCATCATGTATTAAGAAAATATTCAACATAATAATCTTGAAACTCACCATGTATTAATAAAATGTCACCATAAATTACAAAAAAGTTACCTCGAATTAAGTAAAATGTTCCTTGTCGTAAGAAAATTGAACAACCTATAGTACAAAAATGTTCAATTTGCATTTCAAATATGTTCAACGGATATTACCAAAGTTTATTATATTAAGAAAATGTTCACCATTTGTAAAGAAAAGTTCATCGTACATTGAAAAATGTTCAGTATAAGCAGAAAAAGTGTTCAGCATATATTTTTTTGAGGATTTGTTCAGCGTATATTTAAAAAAATGTTCACCGCGCATTATAAAAGCATAAGAGAAATGAAACGAATAGTAACCGGGGCAAGGAACGAGCCCAACACGCGCGCCAGCTAAGTGCGAAACAAAAAAAAAATGCAGGCCTCGGTGGGCCGGCCCAGCGCTTCAGGCATACTATAAGAAAGGAGACGCCTGTAGAAGAACGTGATCTGCGCTGGGGCGTTGTGGTTAGCCCGTGGCGCCTGTGCACTGCAAGTCGCGGGTTCGATTCCCGCCAGCGCCTGATTTTACTTCTTTTTATTTATTTGTTCAAGTGACGGAAAATTTCAAACCAGACCAGATTCGACGGTGGAAATTGCAAACAAAAAAAATCCTCTCCTGGAGCCTTTTTCCCGCAAAAAAATTGGGCACTTTTGTGATTACATATAACATAAGGGGGTTTTCTGCAAAAAACATGCCACGTCGGCACCTGACGGGCGGGCCCCATCAGTCAGATACACCGTCAATATGTATAAATACGCGTTTTAGCCTAATTTGCAAAAACTTAGACCAATGTTGGTACTGACACGCAAAAATTAGCAATCATGGTATCAATCTGCATGTGATGCCCGAATTGTGGTACTTCTGAAATTGCGAACAAAAAAAATCCTCTCCTGGAGCATGCCACGTCGGCACCTGACGGGCAGGCCCCATCGGTCAGATACACCGTCAATATGTATAAATACGCGTTTTAGCCTAATTTGCAAAAACTTAGACCAATGTTGGTACTGACACGCAAAAATTAGCAATCATGATATCAATCTGCATGTGATGCCCGAATTGTGGTACTTCTGAAATTGCGAACAAAAAAAATCCTGTCCTGGAGCCTTTTTCCCGCAAAAAAATTGGGAATTTTTGTGATTACATATAACATAAGGGGGTTTTCTGCAAAAAACATGCCACGTCGGCACCTGACGGGCGGGCCCCATCGGTCAGATACACCGTCAATATGTATAAATACGCGTTTTTACCTAATTTGCAAAAACTTAGACCAATGTTGATACTGACACGCAAAAATTAGCAATCATGGTACCAATCTGCATGTGATGCCCGAATTGTGATACTTCTGATTTTACTTTCCTTTTATTTATTTGTTCAAGTGGCGGAAAATTTCAAACCAGTCCAGATTCGACGATGGAAATTGCGAACGAAAAAAATCCTCTCCTAGAGCCTTTTTCCCGCAAAAAAATTGGGCATTTTTGTGATTACATATAACATAAGGGGGTTTTCTGCAAAAAAAATGGCCACGTCGGCACCTGACGGGCGGGCCCCATCGGTCAGATACACCGTCAATATGTATAAATACGCGTTTTAGCCTAATTTGCAAAAATTTAGACCAATGTTGGTATTGACACGCAAAAATTAGCAATCATGGTATCAATCTGCATGTGATGCCCGAATTGTGGTACTTCTGATTTTACTTTCCTTTTATTTATTTGTTCAAGTGGCGGAAAATTTCAAACCAGTCCAGATTCGACGGTGGAAATTGCGAACAAAAAAAATCCTCTCCTGGAGCCTTTTTCCCGCAAAAAAATTGGGCATTTTTGTGATTACATATAACATAAGGGGGTTTTCTGCAAAAAACATGCCACATCGGCACCTGACGGGCGGGCCCCATCGGTCAGATACACCGTCAATATGTATAAATACGCGTTTTAGCCTAATTTGCAAAAATTTAGACCAATGTTGGTACTGACACGCAAAAAATTAGGAATCATGGTACCAATCTTCATGTGATGCCCGAATTGTGGTACTTCTGTGCAATTAACTCCATTGGACGGGAACGGGACTCGCCGCACGCCAGCGGGAATGACGCACGCGCGGGCTCCTTGCTAACGGCGCCGACGGAGTTGCCCAAGTACTCCCCCGGCAGTGCCACGGGAGCTGCCGCGGTTGTTGATGGCCGCGCGGAACGCCGTCTCGTGGTCTTGGACCGAGGCCACCCGGCGCGGCCGATGCACCCCTGCGATTATTATGGGCCTGGATCAACCACGTCACGACGGCCGCCAGGAGTGCCTGCGGCAACACGGGCCGTATATTGACCCTTTCCTGAACCTGCGGCGGTTGCGTGTCCACCGGAGGCTGATGTAACTTAGTACTTCATCCGCTCCTTTTTACTCTGCATATTAGAATTCTCTAAAGTCAAACTTACAAAGTTTGATCGTATTTATATAAAAAAATATCAACATCTGACATGCTAAAGTTATACAGTATGAAACTTTAAGTCATGACACATCTATTGATATTGATTTCAGATTGTGAATGTTGGTACTTTTTTCTATAAAGTTGGTCAAACTTTACGAGGCTTGACTTCGGTCAAATCTTATATGTTCAAGTGGCGGAAAATTTTACTTTCCTTTTATTTATTTGTTCAAGTGGCGGAAAATTTCAAACCAGTCCAGATTCGATGGTGGAAATTGCGAACAAAAAAAATCCTCTCCTGGAGCCTTTTTCCCGCAAAAAATTTGGGCATTTTTGTGATTACATATAACATAAGGGGGTTTTCTGCAAAAAACATGCCACGTCGGCACCTGACGGGCGGGCCCCATCGGTCAGATACACCGTCAATATGTATAAATACGCGTTTTAACCTAATTTGCAAAAACTTAGACCAATGTTGGTACTGACACGCAAAAATAAGCAATCATGGTACCAATCTGCATGTGATGCCCGAATTGTGGTACTTCTGACTTTACTTTCCTTTTATTTATTTGTTCAAGTGGCGGAAAAATTTCAAACCAGTCCAGATTCGATGGTGAAATTGCGAACAAAAAAAATCCTCTCCTGGAGCCTTTTTCCCGCAAAAAAATTGGGCATTTTTGTGATTACATATAACATAAGGGGGTTTTCTGCAAAAAACATGCCACGTCGGCACCTGACGGGCGGGCCCCATCGGTCAGATACACCGTCAATATGTATAAATACGCGTTTTAGCCTAATTTGCAAAAATTTAGACCAATGTTGGTACTGACACGCAAAAATTAGCAATCATGGTATCAATCTGCATGTGATGCCCGAATTGTGGTACTTCTGATTTTACTTCCTTTTATTTATTTGTTCAAGTGGCGGAAATTTCAACCAGTCTAGAATTTCGACGGTGGAATTGCCGAACAAAAAAAATCCTCTCCTGAGCCTTTTTCCCGCAAAAAAATTGGGCATTTTTGTGATTACATATAACATAAGGGGGTTTTCTGCAAAAAACATGCCACATCGGCACCTGACGGGCGGGCCCCATCGGTCAGATACACCGTCAATATGTATAAATACGCGTTTTAGCCTAATTTGCAAAAATTTAGACCAATGTTGGTACTGACACGCAAAAATTAGGAATCATGGTACCAATCTTCATGTGATGCCCGAATTGTGGTACTTCTGTGCAATTAACTCCATTGGACGGGAACGGGACTCGCCGCACGCCAGCGGGAATGACGCACGCGCGGGCTCCTTGCTAACGGCGCCGACGGAGTTGCCCAAGTACTCCCCCGGCAGTGCCACGGGAGCTGCCCGCGGTTGTTGATGGCCGCGGCGGAACGCCGTCTCGTGGTCTTGGACCGAGGCCACCCGGCGCGGCCGATGCACCCCTGCGATTATTATGGGCCTGGATCAACCACGTCACGACGGCCGCCAGGAGTGCCTGCGGCAACACGGGCCGTATATTGACCCTTTCCTGAACCTGCGGCGGTTGCGTGTCCACCGGAGGCTGATGTAACTTAGTACTTCATCCGCTCCTTTTTACTCTGCATATTAGAATTCTCTAAAGTCAAACTTACAAAGTTTGATCGTATTTATATAAAAAAATATCAACATCTGACATGCTAAAGTTATACAGTATGAAACTTTAAGTCATGACACATCTATTGATATTGATTTCAGATTGTGAATGTTGGTACTTTTTTCTATAAAGTTGGTCAAACTTTACGAGGCTTGACTTCGGTCAAATCTTATATGTTCAAGTGGCGGAAAATTTTACTTTCCTTTTATTTATTTGTTCAAGTGGCGGAAAATTTCAAACCAGTCCAGATTCGATGGTGGAAATTGCGAACAAAAAAAATCCTCTCCTGGAGCCTTTTTCCCGCAAAAAATTGGGCATTTTTGTGATTACATATAACATAAGGGGGTTTTCTGCAAAAAAACATGCCACGTCGGCACCTGACGGGCGGGCCCCATCGGTCAGATACACCGTCAATATGTATAAATACGCGTTTTAGCCTAATTTGTAAAAACTTAGACCAATGTTGGTACTGACACGCAAAAATAAGCAATCATGGTACCAATCTTCATGTGATGCCCGAATTGTGGTACTTCTGTGCAATTAACTCCATTGGACGGGAACGGGACTCGCCGCACGCCAGCGGGAATGACGCACGCGCGGGCTCCTTGCTAACGGCGCCGACGGAGTTGCCCAAGTACTCCCCCGGCAGTGCCACCGGGAGCTGCCCGCGGTTGTTGATGGCCGCGCGGAACGCCGTCTCGTGGTCTTGGACCGAGGCCACCCGGCGCGGCCGATGCACCCCTGCGATTATTATGGGCCTGGATCAACCACGTCACGACGGCCGCCAGGAGTGCCTGCGGCAACACGGGCCGTATATTGACCCTTTCCTGAACCTGCGGCGGTTGCGTGTCCACCGGAGGCTGATGTAACTTAGTACTTCATCCGCTCCTTTTTACTCTGCATATTAGAATTCTCTAAAGTCAAACTTACAAAGTTTGATCGTATTTATATAAAAAAATATCAACATCTGACATGCTAAAGTTATACAGTATGAAACTTTAAGTCATGACACATCTATTGATATTGATTTCAGATTGTGAATGTTGGTACTTTTTTCTATAAAGTTGGTCAAACTTTACGAGGCTTGACTTCGGTCAAATCTTATATGTTCAAGTGGCGGAAAATTTTACTTTCCTTTTATTTATTTGTTCAAGTGGCGGAAAATTTCAAACCAGTCCAGATTCGATGGTGGAAATTGCGAACAAAAAAAATCCTCTCCTGGAGCCTTTTTCCCGCAAAAAATTTGGGCATTTTTGTGATTACATATAACATAAGGGGGTTTTCTGCAAAAAACATGCCACGTCGGCACCTGACGGGCGGGCCCCATCGGTCAGATACACCGTCAATATGTATAAATACGCGTTTTAGCCTAATTTGTAAAAACTTAGACCAATATTGGTACTGACACGCAAAAATAAGCAATCATGGTACCAATCTTCATGTGATGCCCGAATTGTGGTACTTCTGTGCAATTAACTCCATTGGACGGGAACGGGACTCGCCGCACGCCAGCGGGAATGACGCACGCGCGGGCTCCTTGCTAACGGCGCCGACGGAGTTGCCCAAGTACTCCCCCGGCAGTGCCACCGGAGCTGCCCGCGGTTGTTGATGGCCGCGCGGAACGCCGTCTCGTGGTCTTGGACCGAGGCCACCCGGCGCGGCCGATGCACCCCTGCGATTATTATGGGCCTGGATCAACCACGTCACGACGGCCGCCAGGAGTGCCTGCGGCAACACGGGCCGTATATTGACCCTTTCCTGAACCTGCGGCGGTTGCGTGTCCACCGGAGGCTGATGTAACTTAGTACTTCATCCGCTCCTTTTTACTCTGCATATTAGAATTCTCTAAAGTCAAACTTACAAAGTTTGATCGTATTTATATAAAAAAATATCAACATCTGACATGCTAAAGTTATACAGTATGAAACTTTAAGTCATGACACATCTATTGATATTGATTTCAGATTGTGAATGTTGGTACTTTTTTCTATAAAGTTGGTCAAACTTTACGAGGCTTGACTTCGGTCAAATCTTATATGCGAACTAAAAAGGATCGGAGGGAGTACTAAAACAGTCACGTAAGAGCATCTCCAACCGATGCGCACTAGCGTGATGCGCTAAAAAAAATTTACAGCATCAAAATAGCGTTTTAAGGCGCGTGGAAGGGTGGTTGCTTTTCGAGGCGCTGTAAATTTAGCGCGCCGCTGTAGCGCTTCATCTGGCGTGGTAAAACCCAGCACGCCCGCCTGGCCCGCGCTTGGAGCAGGAGTACAAAATACCCAGCGCGGTAGAGCTGGCGCGCGATGCAGTTTTTCCTAGTGCGCTGGCGCTTTCTTACCGCGCGCGGGATTATAGCGCGGTTACTGGAGCGCTACTTTCAGTCGTGCGCTATATAGCCGTTTTATCCGGCGCGCGGCTTATTTAGCGCATCTGTTGAAAATGCTCTAAGAGCATCTCTAAATGCAAAATGAGCTCCGCGTCGGTACATCGTTAAACGTACAAAGGGTAATATGGACCTTTACAAATCAACCATTCGTTTAAAGAGAACCACACTAACTAACTAGAACAACTTTGTACCTATTTACTTTTTTTCTTTACTTCTTCTTTAGTTTGCGGAAGCCCCCGGTTTCGCTGGGCCGGTCGATTGTTGAATTGGTCCTTTTCTAATTTCTAATTTGTTTTTTTTCTTCTTTTTATTTCTCATTTTCTAAAAAATCTTGGGCTTTTAATTTTTTTCAAGTTTCAAAAAAATGTTTTTTATATTGTCAATAAAATAAAAATATTTGCATTTTCATATTGTACCGAAATATAAAAAAATGCCATCACTCAAAATTGCTCAGGATGTCAAAACACGAACATTTTTTTAAATGAGCGACTAAAATTTTGAACACAATAGTTTTTTGATTTTCTCGAACATTTTTAAGAAAACACTAACAATTTTGGAATTTAAAAAAATACGAAGAAATTTTGAAACATATTTTAAAATTTCCCCAGACATTTTTTGTATTTGTGTAGATTTTTTGTGAAAACCGGAACATTTTGTAAATTCCAAACAAATTTTGATAACACAGACATGATTTGAAACTCCTCAAAAGTTGTTTGGGTTTTTTGACAATTTTTTGCATTTTCTCGAGTTTTCTCGGTGAATAAAAGGCTGATAAATGGCCGGACGCGTCGCAACATGCATAAGATATCGAAGTCATTCAAACCTAGCATGTATGCCTACAATGGGCATATGCCCACCTTCTTACAAAAGTTGGAGTCATTTAAGGGATGTCCAAAAATAAACCATGTTTGACGTGAGGTGTCTTGGTAGGCTAGAAGGCTTCGTAGGAGAGCATTTTTTCCGACGTCCGTCAAATGGCCATAATTTTTTTCCATGGCCTTGTCAAGGCACCCGAACACCCTTCGTTGAACATGGTTGTTTTTTTGACATCCTTGAAATGGCCTCAACTTTTACAAGCAGGTGAGCATGCCCATGATAGGCATCCATGCCTGGTTTGAATGACTTTGAACAGTGTATGCAGGTTGTGACACGTCGATCATTTATCTATCTTTTTTAACCGAGAAAACTTCATAAAATGCAAAACTTGTCGAAAAGTTAAACAACTAGAAATGGTTCCTTGAATTCATCATAAAATCCGTGAAAAAAAATTGGGGTCATTTAAGGGATGTCGAGAAACAAGGTACTCCCAAACAGACCCTTTCGGCCTACCCGAACACTCTACATTGAACATGGTTTTTTAAGTCTCAAGACAACCACAACTTTAGAAAGCAGGTGGACATGCCCATCTTAGGCATTCATGTCTGATTTGAACGGCTTCTAACATCGTATGCATGTTGCGACATGTCCAGTCATTTATCAGCCCTTTTCACCAGGAAAACTCCTGATAATGCTAAAATTGTCAAAAAAAATCAAACAACTTGGCATGGTGCCTTGAATTGATCATAAAGGCCATGACAAAAAAATTAGGGTCATTTCAAGGATGTCGAGAAACAACGTGCTCTCACACATAGCCTTTTGGTATAGCGAGACACCCTGTGTTAAACATGGTCTGTTTTGAAACATTATTAAAATGACCCCCGGCATTTTCAAGCGAGTGAGCATGCCCATGGTAAGAATCCATGCCATGTTTGAACGATTTCCGACAATGTCTGTGACAGCTCCTTTTAGTGATCCGATAAAGGAACAGAAAAGTATCTTGCACCTATTTCCCCAGAGCTGACCCTGGATTATCGAACCCATGAGAGAAGGTTCCCTTGAAGCGATGGTCTCTAGCAAGCTTTCATTAAAGGATCAATTCTAGCTTTTGACCAGATCAATCAAGCAAATAGTGATTCAAACACTTGTAATAAAAAGAGGTACGAGTATGAGGTCTTAATGCTTACAACCATGCATTTGTGTTGAGACCAGATATGATCTTAATTTATGCGCTTGAAGTTACCCATCAAGATGTGCTTGTTACAAACCAAAGTGGAGGATGACTTGATGGGTGACTTCAAGCGCATAAATTAAGATCATAAATGGGTGATTCCTTATTTCTTCATTTCCACTCCTTTTCATGTTCACACGTAATTTCTTCCCTTTTTAGCCCAATTCCTGTGGAAACACATCAAAGAGAGGGTTTGTATAATCATTTGTATTCATTAGTCATTAGTAGCAATATTAGAGCGAATATCTCAATTTTAATAAAATATCTCGGTTTAAACAAATGGTGAATAAGTGTAAAAATATCACTCATCAGTCTGCAAGTTTCGACACGTCCAACCAATATCAGTCTTTATTGACACAGAAAACTCCAAAATGCAAAACTTGTTGAAAACCAAAAGAACTTGGCTTGATGCCTTGAATTTGTCATACAAGCCAATTAAAAAAATTGGGGTCATACGACGGATGTCGAGAAACAGCGTGCTCTCAGACAGAGCCTTTTGACCTCTACACAAACATTCTCTGTTGAACATGGTCTTGGACATTCTTGAAATGACCCCAACTTTTGCAAGAGCATGCCCATAATAGGCATCCATGTCAGGTTTGAATGACTTCTAACACCATATGCAAGTTACGGCATGTTTGGACATTTATTGATTTTTTTACCGAGAAAACTTCAAAAAATACAAAACTTGCGAAAACCCAAGCAGCTTGGCAGGATGCCTTGAATTGGTCATATAAGGCCATGAAAAAATTGAGGCCACTTGACGGATGTCTAAAAAACGTGCTCTCGAACGGAGCCTTCTAACCTACCCACACACCCTATGTTGAACATAGTGTTTTTTTGGACATCCTTGGATAGATGGCCGCGGGCAATCTGGAAGCAGGTCGGCTGCGAACCGAGCCTCGCGCCTGGTCCAGATCTCCTCCAGCAGCTGCATCCGCCTCTCCAAAGTAAGCATTGCATAGGTGGCTAGCAGCGGATGGATTGGAAGTGGCGAGCAGCGGAGGTGAGAAAGAGGAAGAAATTGGAGCGGGCTAGGGTTGGTCTGCTCTCATCCGACTTAAATAGCCCAACTTGATAGGCACCATGAATGTGTCCTTACCAACAAACGAAGGAGGCGCTCGGGCTGCTTTACGCTATTGACCGTGTGGGCCCTAGAGGTCAGTACTAAGTGGCGGGCGCGTTCGAGTGTCCCCCTATCCGTCTTATATGAGTCAGGTATGGGGTTGTCGGTTAGTCCAGGCGTTTGTATCGGATTTGCGAGGTTCGGTTGGGTGGCAATTTCGCGTCTGGGCACTGACTAGGCAGCCCACCCAGGCGTTTGGGGACAGCTTTGAGAGCTCCAGTGGTAAATCCTCTGACATACTTATTTCACACCTAGTAGACGTGATTTAGCAAACGTGATAACTATTTCTAAATCGATTGAGCCACAGTCACCCCCAAAAAACCACTCGTGCTAGCAAAACACGCTTTAAAAGCATCTCCAACAGCCGCGCTAAACTAGCGCCGCGCCGCAAATTAGGCCGTTTTAGCGCGCGCGCAACGCGGCGGGTCGCTCCAGCGGGCGCACAAAAACGGCGCGCGCGCTATAACGGGTTGGGCGCGCGGTTGAAAACACTTACCCGCGTGGCGTATTTCGGGCGTCAGCTACAGCGCGCGGCACACTCGAGCGCTCGCACCGCACTCTCTCCTCTCCTCGTCCTACGCCCCGCGCACGCCGGCGCCGGCGCCCTGCCACCCACCCATGGACGCGCACACCGGCGCCCCGCTCACCCCGCTGTACAGCCGCGACCCCCCCCCCCCCCCCCCCCCCCCCCCCCCCCCGCCGCCGCCGCCGCAGCCGCCGGAAACCCTAGCGCGGGAAGCGCTGGCCTCGGCGCCATGGGTGGCGGTGCCGTCGGCGCCATGGGTGGCGGTGGCGGTGGCCTCGGCGCCATGGGAGGCATGGGTGGCTTCGGAGCCATGGGAGGCATGGGTGCACATCCGGCCGCCATGGGAGGCATGGGTGCACCTCCGGCCGCCATGGGAGGCATGGGTGCACCTCCGGCCGCCATGGGAGGCATGGGTGGCTTTGGAGCACCCTCCGACGCTATGGCCGCCATGGGAGGCATGAGTTTTGCTTCTCTCATGGGAGGCATGGGTGCACCTCCGGCCGCCATGGGTGCAATGTCTTTCGATGTGCCTTCTCACACACATTCTTATGAAGATGCCGTTGAAGATCTTGCCAACACCGTCGGAGCTTCACATGATGCGGTGCGTGATGAGAAGATGGAGGAAGATTCATCTTCGGAGGCGGAAGAGTCGTCTTCGGAAGATGAGGACGAAGACGAAGACGAGGAAGATGAAGATTGATGTGTCTTTCATGTCTTGAACTTTAGTTTGCATTTGAACTTGGTTGGATGAACTTGTGGGCATGAACTTTTATTCATCAACTTGTTTGTGTCAAATTTCACATGTTTATTTTTGTTTAAAATATCATATATGCAAAATGCCCGGCGAGTCACGCGTGCTGTATTTTTGCGCTCTGCTGGAGCGGCGCGCGCGCGCTGCATTATAGCGCGGCTGCTGGAGCCAGCGCAGCGCGCGCGGTAAACAGATTTTTTGCGCGCGGCGCTTAGCGCGGCTGTTGGAGATGCTCTTAGCATACAAGCATTGCGGCCGTGCTCTGGATCACCGGTACTCTGCACTTGGGCATGCACGCATGCCTTGATTTGGTGTGGTTTCGTGCTCCCAATTGGGTGGCTTCCCGGCCTCCTCGCGCCTCCCGTTGCAGTGTATCAGCGAGTCAACCAAAAATAGACGAGGCAGCATCTCGAATTGGGGCACGGCGGCAGTGCCCTCTCTTTTGCCGCAACGGCTGCATCCGACTAGCTCCATCTCGAATTGGGGTTCCGCTTAATCTCCAGGTCTTGGATTTTTGTTGCAATTTCCTTTCTTTTTCGTTTGATCTTAGGCAGAGAACTCAATTCGCATAATCGCCATGCATGGCTCGGCAGGACGTGCTCATGGAGCCCCAGTCGCGCGGCTCGCCGGCCTCTCCGGGGAAGCCGTCGGCGCCGGAGCTGCCCGAGCCTTATGCGGAGATGCGGCCGTTGGACGTGGCGCCGGACGAGGACGCCGCGGTCAAGCCCGACCGGCGGACGTCATCGGCGTCTTCTTCTTCGTCGAGGGCGTCCTCGCCCGGGTGCGTTTTCCAGGTCGACGCGTCCGAGATGCGCACCCCGTTGGTCGTGGCGGCGGCGGACGGCGACGACGACCATGCCGACGCCGGTCCGGCCGCGCCGCCGAAGTTGCCCGACGACTGGGCGTCGTTTTCGGAGCGGTCGACCGGCGGAAGCACGGTGTCGGCGGCGCCGGAGGCGCAGACGATGGCCAAGCCGGCGGTCGAGGGCTTCAACCCGGACAGGATCCCGGCGTCCATCTTCCAGCCCAAGCCGGGGGCGCAGGCGGACTGGAGCATCGCGTCCAACGAGTCGCTCTTCAGCATCCACGGCGCCAGCCTGAGCATCTCCGACGACTTGTACGCCCCCAGCAGGTCCCACTTCGACTACTTCTACGACGAGGCCATGGCGGCCGGCGGCGGCGGGTACCCAGACGGCAAGCTGCCGCCGCTCGAGGAGGTGCCGGGCAGCGCGATGTCGGACGCGAGCGAGGGGAGAGCGATCCGGCGGCACGAGAATGGCTCCATCGGCAGCTCCAGCAACTTCTCCTTCGCCTTCCCAATGTACGTACGCCCCGCCGCACGCACGATTTTCTCTCTGCCATGACCGACCGTGCTTGATCGATACCTTTACATACGCAGACTGGCGGAGCCGTCGACGGGGACGAAGGAGAGCATGGGCGGCTACCAGCAGCTGCAGAAGGAGCACGAGCAGTCGCCGCCGACGCCCTCGAACCGCAGGTCGCAGTTCGAGGAGATGACGACGGAGGAGGAGCGGCGGCCGCAGAAGGCCGGGTGGTGCTGGTGCGGGGAGTGCTGCGGCTGCTGCTGGTTCGCCTGCTCCTGGCCCTCCTGCTGCTGCCAATGGCGGTGGCGGTGCTGCTCCTGCTCGTGCTCCTGTCCGACCTGCTGCCAGTGCAGCTGGTGCCTCTGAGAGGTGGCGAGAGCCACACTAGAAATGGCGGGAAGAGAACACAGAGCTGATCTTTCAAAAAAACCATAGGTGTTGTGAAGGAACAGTAGATGAGTAGGGAACCAGCGGGGTAAAAGGGATTCAGAGATGCAGTGTAGTACATTGTTGACAGGGGATGAAAAGTGCAGACATGTACTGTTTTGTTAGGACAAAGCAAAAGGATTTTCAGAAAGTATTTAGCAGGTCATATGCATCATACAAGCACATAATCTAGCAAGACAACCATATATAGTTCTTCATGTTGGAACATTTTTTCCACAGTGCTGCGGCGCATAGTAGGCACACATCCGGCCATCGGCAAATGTGCCATGACCAAACCAACAGCCTTCAGAAACTGTCGAAGACGGTGATGCGTCGACCAAAGTGTCGCAGGCACTGCTAGCTCTGCGATTCATGATAGCCTCGAATGAAGTATGGGTACAAGGGTTACTGCCAAGTACCCCATCGCCATATGATCTCCGGAAACCTTGGGAGTCCCCGAATGGATGATGGCCAGACTGATGCAGCAGCTTGACGAACAGCATCGCTGGTATCAGCATGGAAAAGAACAGCCACCTCGCACGACGGCGCGCTCACACTAAGCAACGGCACGAACGGACAAGCAGTGATGTCCGATGCCGGTAGATGGACCAGAAGTTTCTCCAAACGGCCTGCAGACGCATGATTCGTACAGAGGCATAGGAGGCTCATCAGTACACATGAAAACCTTGGTGACAGCTTCACTTCGGTGATTCTGGAGAACAATTGGACAAGGTAGTCTGGCTTCACCTCATGGTAAAGGTCTACGCAGTTCACAGAAACTGGTAGCTCAAGATCTAATGTCCTGATATCCCGATCACTTGCAAACAGCTGCAGGAGGGACTTCAGATCCGAGGACTCGATTCGAAGATTTTTCAAACTCGCTAGGCCGTCAACTTGGACAGTTGGACCGAGTTCATCAATGGTCAGCTTCAGAGTAGACACGGAAGGAGTGTCTAAAATGAGGATATCTGGTTGAACACACTTCAACTCGAGATGAACCAAGTTCGGCGCATGGATAGCTAAGGACCACGGAGCATTTGATACCTCCCAGCGGAAAGTCTTTACTTGAGAGAGGTGAATCTTGGGGTTTTCGAGACCCCCGACTCCGATAAGATTGAGAATCTGAAGGCAAGGGAAGCATTCATTCAGCTTGCTCAGGTCCTCGTCATCGAGTCTAATGAATTCAAGAGTCAGATGGGTCAGATTAGGCATTATCTCGAGCCCATCAACAGACAGCCATGCATTTTTCAGCCCCAGTTTGAGCAGATTATGACCTGCATACACAAAATTTAATCTCAGATCATTACAAGCAGGGTTTAATTAACTGGGTAAATATCTGGAACCAAATAGACCATCATAAACTCAGCGTGACAGATGCAGCCTTAACTACACAAATTATTTATATCTGAATATGGTGATAAACTGATAATAGCACTACTTGGTGAGATTCCACATTGCAGCGCTATCACCCAAAAATGTTTTCATCTATGACCCCAAAATGTTCTACTTGTGTATCTTCATTCAAAGATAATAAAATGGTTGGAAAGTTCTCTCTAATTAAAATTGTGTTTTTGCCGTTCTGCCAGGACGAGAGTAAGCCAAATCTTAAGCCACTGTAATCTACCGAAATATCGGTTTCAAGCTTTAGACAAAGCAAAATCAACATGATCCCCTAAAAAAATGTAAAATCTACAACTGACATCTAAGAGACCCAGAACTTCAAACCAATGAGCAATAGAGTTTTAACAAAAACCAAGCCCCCTAATGTAATTATTATTTCTAGAGCCCAAAATTGATAAATGAGCAAACGGGTAAGTTTCTAGAACAGCACAGGTTAAAAGACAACCTTTTTAGAGCATTACAGATTATAATTCAACGAAGAAACAGTAAGCTTTGTGAATAAGGAGCATAACTTCAGCTAAATAACTTGTTCCGACGTGACAAGCTAACTCTAGCAGGATAATACATTCCTTGAAATGAAACAACTTTTCAATGCAGAGAACATAAATACTGCCAGAGAGAGATTGACAGAAGTGCGAAATGACAGGGAGCGCCTCCGCCTTCCGCCAGCATGACTGTGGCCAGAAGTCAGCAAATCTCCACCTCCCGGAGGGCAGGTCCTGCGGCTGTTGTAGCCCACGCCCGCACGGAGTTTCCACTGGTAACATGCAGATCATCAGGCTCATCGAACTCCCCCTCCTCCACCCACGTCGCTTCATCGGGGCAACCCTGCCCTTCAGACGCAATGATCACAAGGGAGCGGAGGTGCGACCCGAGGCGTGACGCGAGGTTTCCAGCGAGTGTGTGGAAGGCGGTGCCCTCGACCCCTCCCCCACCCTTCCGAAGACCGGGTGCGCGGCCAGAGGCGTCAAGGCGGATGCGGGGGCACTGGTAAGCCGCAGCGAGGAGCTCGCGCGAGGCAAGGCGGCACGATGCGATGTCTCTGGTATGAGCGACGCGGCCGAGGATGTCGGCGAGGATTGATAGCGGGAGAAATTCGAACGGGTCGCCAGCCTCTGACATGTGGGCCATGGAGGTATCGGATAGGGTGGGATCAGATGAAGGTTTGCAAAGTGGGATTGCTGAACAGCTTCTTTTCTTTTTTCTTTTCCATTTCCCATCATTTCCGTTTCCCGTTTCATCATGTTTCCGTTTTGAGTTTCTATCAACGGTTCGTGTTACAAATGATCCACCAATGAGATTAGCATCAGTAGGTGTTGGAGCGGCAACATTCTCCGAGTGAGAAGGATCATCGCTGATAGTAGCACATATGCCTCTTGAAAAGTTGGGAGACTGATCTTCAATAGGATCAGGAGAGACACGTGCGATATCACCCGAGACTAGACCCTCGGTGCCAACATTCTCGTTCACTTGAGTGTCCTGAGCATCCTTTGAATTTAGAACAGGAGAGACATGTACATTATCATCCGACACTCTGGCTTGACTTTCTTTAGCATCCATTGAATTTAGAACAACCTCTGGAACCTGACCTTCAGATGCAACAGCAGGATTCTGCTGATCTCGGACCAGATCGACAGGAGCTTGATCAGGACGTGGAACTTGATATTCAGTTGTACCAACAGGATGTAGCTGGTCTCGAACTTGACGGGAAGAAGCATCCACATCAGTCTGGCAGTTGCGCACGAGCGATGAAATAGCGTCAGAAATGTCGGCTGCCATTAAGGATCCACCGTGCCCACATGGCCCTAAGGCAACCAGAGACGAGGTGGACCAAAGGCGGCGCCGGCGGGAGGTGGAGGGACCCTAAACTTCTTTTGGGAAGGAGGCGCGTATTCAATCCATTAACAATATGAATGTATGTAGGATGTAATGTCCTACCTCCGTCAGGGTTTATTGTGCCCCTTCGTATTTTGGGGTAAACTTTGATCATCTCTAAAACTAACACGATATAAATTATATGATACATAAAATATACTGTGGGATTTGTATTTGAAATAGCTTTTATAGTATAATTTTTATGGTATACCGTTTACATTTTACGGAGTATTAGTTAAAATTATGGTCAAATTTTAACCCAAACTGAAAGGAGGCATAATAAACCCGGACGGAGGTAGTTATATGTGTAAATTTCATGATGAAAAACCCTGAATTGCAAGTTGTGCACACTGAGAAACAAAACCGTGAACTTTGAGAATGAACAATGCATGTGCTAAAGTTCACATATTTGTTTTTGTTTTTTTGTAGCCCTCGTTTTAACTTATTTCATCATTAAAACTTAGTAACTTACACACATGTACATTACATATCTGGGTATATGTGTTTTCGGATTTTTTTGAAACAAAAAGTATGATTTTTTTAATTGTTTAACATTGGAGCCCAAGTTTCATTTAGCATTTACGTATTTACTCATCCCTCTCACATATTCTCACCAAATAGTTGGTCAAGTGAGGATGAAGGATTGCTTGATAAAAAAAAGAACAATTCTGCCCCACATTTGATTTGGTAGGGCTACATGGGACATGGACCAAATGTATCCTTGCATACATGGGTTACACTTGCCTACAAAACAATTCAGAAAAGAACCAGCATCAATCAAGCATCTTGAGCTATATTGCTTGATATCAACAGGTAACTAGTGACAATCAAGAATTTATTGCCTAACTGGCTTTCATGTTTTGATGAGTTGCCTGGGATCTTTTCCATGACCTATGTCGTGTGAACGATCGAAATCGAAAGAATCATTAAGTGGTGCACCAAATGATAAGCCACAACTAGTGCCTCCACCTCCGGCTGTGAGAAAACCGGCACACCAGAGCCTGCTATGGAATTTTGGAAGTAACAGGAATTTTGGAAGTAACGGTAGTAGCGTACCTTAACCTCGCACCAGCTTAGCAGCTGATTTAGGGTCAAAGTGCAAATATGTATGGTTTTGGTTAGGACAAAGCATGATACCGATCATTTTTGTTTCTGTTCCATAAGCTAGCACCCAGAAACTATATATATTTCCTTATCTTGGAACATCTGTACACAGTGGTGCCAAACAGGCCCAGTACATAAGCATATCCATGGTTTCTACTTCCTCCGTTTCAAATTACTCGTTGCAGAAATTGATGTATCTAGAACTAAAATACATCTAGATACATCTATACTTGCGACAAGTAATTCGGAACGGAGGGAGTAATTTCTACCATAACATACATATGCACACATTAGGCATTTTTAGGCCATCAACAAATGTGCCATGACCAAACTCAGTTTCAGACACTTCTAGTTCTGTGACTCTTGATCATCTTGAAACGAAGTATCTATACAGGATTACTGCCAAGTACCCCATTGCCAAGTGATGTCTGGAAAACGCAGCGGCCAAGAGGATGCAGCAGCTTGGCGAGTGGCATCACTGGAATCCGCATGGAAAAGAACAGTCACCTCGCACAACGGCGCGCAGTTGTTGATCAAGGGTATGAACGGGCAAGCAGTAAGGATGGATGGCGGCATATGAACCAGAAGTTTCCTCAGACAGCTTCGGCAGTCATAACTGGTCATGGAGAACACAATGCGCCTCATCAGTTCATATGAAAACCTCGGCGACAGCTTCACTTCGGTGGCTCTTGAAAACAGCTCAGGCTCCACCGCTTCATAAAGCTCACTGAGGCCTGCAGAAGCAGGTAGCTCAAGATCTAGTGTCCTGACATCTCGACTCTCTGAAAACAGCCTCAAGAGGGAATTTAGATCCGATGACTCTATCCGAAGGTTTTTCAGATTCACAAGGCCATCGACTTGGACGGTAGGGCCAAGTTTATCTATGGTGAGTTTGAGAGTGGACACGGATGGAGTATCTAGAATGAGGATTCCTGGTCGAACACACTTCAACTCAAGATAAACCAAGTTAGGGGCATGGATAGCTAAAGACCGTGGAACATCTGATACCTCCCAGTGGCAATTCTTCAGCTGAGGAAGGTGAATCTTGGGGTCCTTGAGCCCCCCAACTCCAATAAGATTGAGAGTATGAAGGCAAGGGAAGCACTCATTCAATGTGCTGAGGTTCTCGTCATCTAATCTAATGGACTCAAGTGCCAGATGAGTCAGATTTGGCATTATCCTGAGCCCATCAACAGATAGCCATGCCTTTCTCAGCCTCAGTGTTGAAAGATTATGACCTGCGTAGCCAAAATTTAGTCTGAGATGCATGCAGTGTCAAGCTAAACAGTTAAATATGTAGAATGAAACAGATTATAAGACTGTGCGTATGGCGGGTGTCGTCTTGAATGTGCGAATCGCATATATATCTGATTACATCATGATTTACTAGATACTGAAACAAGCAACATTTGCTTAGTTAGTGGAATTCCCATACAGCTACGACGAACCAAACAAGTTCTACTTTCTGGTTAAAACTGGGAATGGATGTGAATAAGCTAAATTCCTGCCAATGTTATCTACTACTCCAGTGTCACATCAGTGTCACATCAAAATCAAGCAATGTCCTTGACTGAAACTAACAGCCTACAAGACTCAAATCAATGATCAACAGTCTTAACATAAACTGCTCGCCTCATATTGCACAAGAGAGGTGATTCCACCAAATCTCCTTATTTCTAGGACGACGATAACTGCCACACGTGTGGCATCTAGGGGGTATGTGCCGCACGCCCCGTGTGGCATCGACACATGCCCGCCCGCACGAGCACGTCCGCGCGCACCCCACCACAGCCCGCACGTTCGGTGTGCGGCGCAATCGCCCACACTAGCACGTCCGGGCGAGCGACCTCATGGCCCGCACGACCCGTCTCGGCCCTCGCCCCTCCCCGCCTGCGAGCCACACGCCCCGCGTGGCAGTAACCACGCGTCCCGCCGCGATTGCCATGGTCCGAACCCTCTTCCATGTTCGTTTAACTGTAGTTGCCATGTTGCTGAACTGCAGTTGCCATGTCTGACAACTACAGTTGCCATGGTTGCTCAACTGCAGTTGCCATCTCAGGTCAAGTGTCGGATGCCATTTTTGGGCAACTGTAGCTGTTGCCATGTATGGTCTGGTCTACTACAGTTGCCATGATTTGAAAACTTTAGGATTTGCCACCTACTAACACTAGACAGTTGCCATGTAGCACTACAAAAACATGGCAAAAAACATGTTCGGGTAAAAGAGAGAGTTGCCATCTGCTTACAAGCACACTAGGGCAGTTGCCATGTACCCTGCAAAAACACATGGCAACTGATAGCTTTTGGTGTGTGGGAGAGGAGACGGGCATGTGGGCGACGGTGGTATCTTTAGGAGTTGCCACCTACTAACACTAGACAGTTGCCATGTAGCGCTACAAAACAGACGTGTCAACAATAACATGTTCGGGGTAAAGAGAGTTGCCATCTGCTTATAATCACAAATAGGGCAGTTGCCACGCACTAGCACTGGACAGTTGCCATTTAGCGCTACAAAAACAGACGTGGCAACAATAACATGTTCGGGGTAAAGAGAGTTGCCATCTGTTTACAATCACAAATAGGGCAGTTGCCATGTACCCTGCAGAAAACATGGCAAATGACAACTTGGTGTGGGAGAGTGGGAAAAAGGGCAGTCATGGGAGATGGGGAACAGAAGTCGTGCGCGGCGTGCGGGCGCGACAGCAATTCCACCGCACGCCCCGAGTCGCAACCGGTCTCGTCCGAGGGAGAAACAGCGTGCGGGCGAACTACCTACACACCACACACCGGGCTTGTCCTACGTGGCACACCAAATCCATCTTTTGGTGTCAGGATTCGTGCAAAAAACAACCAACGACGATCCAGGCGTGTGGGCGAGTTGGAGACGTTCCACACGTGTGGGCGTTAGTGTTTCCGTATTTCTAAACCATTTGGTTAGTTTTTCGGCTCCGTGATTATATGCACTATACAAGACTAAAATTCTCCTGTTCCCAGTGCCCGCATTATTTCTACACAACACAAATAGCTACACAATTGAGCCAGAAACAGAGTTTACTAATCAAGCAAATCAATTCTTCAACATGTTCTCACTTCTCACTCAACTTTCTGATCTCTAAGAAACCAGTTTTTAGAGCAACTCGGCGTATCATACAACATATAAACAGGTTAACTTAGCTCAAATTTGGATTTGCAACTGAAATGTACTTCTAATTTTGAGATAAGATGGAGAGACTGACATAAACGGGAGATGACGGGGAGCGCCTCCGCCTTCCGCCAGCACGACTGCGGCCAGAAGTCGGCGATGTCCACCTCGCGGAGGACGGGGCCAGCGGCAGTGGCCGCCCACGCCGCCACGGACTCGCCGCTGGTGAGGTGCAGGTCGTTGGCCTCGTCGAACTCCGCGTGCTTCGCCCAAATCGCTTGATCGGAGCAGCCATGCCCTTGGGACGCGTCGAGCGCGAGGGAGCGAAGGTGCGTCCCGAGGAGCGAGGCGACGTTCGCGGCGGCCAAGCGGAAGGCGGTCGCGCCGTCCCCGCCCCCGCGCCCGCGGAGGCGGCGCGCGCGGGCGGCCGCGCTGAGGCGGACGCGGGGGCAGTGGTAGGAGGCGGCGAGCAGCGCGCGCGAGGCGAGGCGGGAAGCCGCGATGTCCCCGGCGTCCGCGACGCGGCCGAGGACATCGGCGAGGATCGCCGAGGGGAGGGAGTCGAGGGGATCGACGACGTCCGACATGTGGATGCCGAGAGCCAGAGACTGGTGTGGTGAGTGAATGCTTAAAGATTTTTATTTTTCATCACTCTGATAAGCAGAAGCGTCAAAGCAGCTCCACTTGTTTTAAAATACTTTAAGAGTTTCTAAAAAATCTCGAGATACTCTAAATGTTTCAAAAATATCTGCAACTAGTTCCAGTGTATTCTACTCCCTTTATTTGCAAATATAAGATGTCTTGAGTATTTCAACATGGACTACATATGAAGTAAAATGGGTGACTAAACACACTAAAATGTGTTTATATACATCTGATTCACAAAAAAAAATTAGAACATCTTATATTTATGAACATTGGAGGTTGGCTCCTGTTGTCATCTTTCTTCTTCCTTAGAATTTTTATATTTACGTTTTTTTGGTCTAATTGTTCTCGTGTGCTTTTAATTCCTATGGACCCATTCCAAGCTCGGATACTTCCTCACCCCCAAGGTCCTGGTTAAGGATGGTTTAAGGGGTGTTGTGTTTGGCCTTTCCAGCATGCAGGTCGTGGGTAGGTGCCGAGCATGAACAAGCCGGTAAGAGGAAGCGCGTGGCCGACCAATATGAACAAGTCATACAAGGACCAGAAAACCTTCGAGGTCATTATAAAACGTGATGTTCATAAGTTGCTTAGCTTCATATAGAAGACTGGTAGTTCTACGCCGCTAAGATCATGCCATTGTCCAGAGAAAAGACCGAGCCATGGTCCAGAGAAAAGACCATGGCATGGCTTACAAAGCTCAGCTGCCAACCAGCATCACCAAGCAACCGACATACATGCTTAATTATTCGTTGGCCCACCACGCGCTACCAATCTTAAAATACTTGTGTTGAAAACTTTAAACAACGCAAACAACCGTGCATATATTCTACATTATATTTTCTTGACAACCGCACACCCTGGGAATGAGCAATGCAAGCATCCGCTCGAAGCAATCCTCTCATCTCAATCAACAAACGACCAGCATTTCTCATTATGTATTGAATGGAGCCAGACTTGATTGATCTATCCTCCTTAGGACCGACTAGTGCATTAGGTACAACCGCGGGGGGGGGGGGGGGGGGGGGGGGGGGGGGGGGGGGGGGGGGGGGGGGGGGGTTCACTTTTTCGCCAGGCCGGCTGACAAATACTGCAAGTACCTGTCATTATTCCATCCCTTGGGGGTTCGCTTGCCAAAAGGCCATTATGGCTTTCCGCGTTGGGAATCTACACAAGGTTTAACTATCCGCCCTTCTTGTCACATCTTCTGCTAATCAGGGATGAAAGTTTGACTATGGTGCCTACAAATCGTCTTCATGACCACACATTGTCTTAAGAATCACATACCCGTACACATGGTTGTACCCAGACGTGTGTGAGAACGAAGCAACAAATGGCTATTCTACATTGGTAACTGGTGGAAGGTTTAGCCACCTGCCTTTCTTGTTCCATTTTTCGGTACACGGCCAACGATGAAACGATGCCAGTGATATTTTCAACAAAAACATGTAGCATAATGTTTTTCTTAAAACGAGACCACAATTATGGTGGTGTTTGACAATTTACTCCAAGAAAAATATAGTCTGCTTTATAGAAACATTGAAAAGCATGGTCATCAATGCAAAAACTCGCTCCTTAGAACTTCTTAGTACATGTCCAATATCAACATAATTCACAACTGCACTACTGGACTACATGCAGATCAGAAGATGTAATAACCATAAACAAACCACATACTTCTCCCCGCTATCGAAGCCAATACTGTCACCCACTCGAGATCAGATTATTCGTCATCACTAAGATAAATAAAGGAGAACTCCATATCAGCATGACCACTGGCATACCCCATTAGATAAATAGGGTGCTTCAGTGCATGCATTCCTTGATTTTTGCATGCGTTGCAGTGACCTAAACAAAGATCAAAACCGTAATTTTGTAGCAAGCAAACTAAACAAGATTCATATTTAATAAGACGAAAGAGAAGACAGTAAGGGCACATACCATCATCATATGAACTTAGTTCGTAGCAGGAATAATATTTTCTTCCGTAGATCTCTTTCACTTCAACAAAAAAGGGCGTGGATGACCAATCACCGTCTGACTTCTTCATCTTAACGGTGAAGTTGAAGTGATGGAAGGTATGGCCATCGCTATCCATGCTGAAGCACTGATGTTGAAGCTCATCTAGGCCATAATCCACCATGTCCTGAAAAAGCACCTTATAAACAAACTTGCTTTCAGATAAAAGAACAAAATAGCAGGAAACCACACGTACTTCGAATTGGCTCTTTCCTTCCTTGTACTTCTCAAAAGCCAGCATGACTTCCTCACCCATCCACTTTTTACCATTCTTAATGATTTCTTCGGTAGACACTTCACCCCTGCAATAATACATTAAAATTGTTGCATGCTTCAAAATTTTATATGAAAATCATATCAGAACATACTGCGCTATATTCTCTCTTGGAGAGGCAAAGGACTCAGGGACTTCAGGAGATACAAATGCCCCTTCTGATGCCAAAAATGCTTGAGCATCCAGTTTATGCTGGGCCGGGTTGCTAAAGCCATGTTTAGCTGCAATCATAGCCTCCACCATACAGGTGTATGTATGTTCTTCCAAGTTCTTATGTATATCACGACATGTTTGTGCCCTGAATCAGAAAAAACCCAAAGGATGAACAAATTGCAGAATAATACCACACACATGAGTCTAAGAAACAATATACAGCAAACGTTTTGTCATGCATATTGAAAATTTGTTAAATAGCATTGAACTCCATATACATATACACTGTTCTCTAAAGTGCAAGTGCAACGAGTAAAATTCTAATTAATTATGCCATTAAATGATCAATATATTGATCATGAGTCCTGATGACTTACACGCACTTAGGGTTGTCTAGTAACCAGGTTGTCTAGTACTCCCTCCATTTCAAAATACTCTACTCATCTAGGTTTGTGCTAAGTCAAACTTATGTAAGTTTGACCAACTTTATAGAAAAGATTGCTAATGTCAACAACATCAAGTATATATAATATGGAAACATATGCTATGATGAATCTAATGAAGCTAATTTGGCGTTGTATATCTTGGTATATTTTCTGTAAAACTTTGTCAAACTTAAAGATAAGACTTAGAACAAACCTAAAACTTCCAAGTATTTAAAAACAGAGGGAGTAACAATTACCGGTTATACATCCAACACATGATTAATAACCAACAACTGGTCTAGTAACAGTTACCGGGTTATATATCCAATACACAATTACCAACAAAATATCAAGTTATCCGGAATATGTAGTGATAGTTACTAGAATATGTAGTACTCCCTCCGTTCCGTGATAGTTACTAAGTTTTACTAGAATATGTAGTTACTAGAATTGTGGAACGGGAGGAGTAATAGTTACTGAGTTTCACAAACAAAATTGTATAAACATTTTTGTAACTTAACAAGAACTAACGGACACCCCTAGGAATCTAGCATTGTTTGTATCTTAGGAATGGACATAACAAGTTATCCGGGTGAGAGAAACTAGGTTGTCAAATTCTCTCTCCCAGACCAACTTACACTTTGAGAGAACCATCACATGCCATCATTTTAGGAAGGGGAAGGACATAGCCAATAACAACGATATAGATTTTCATAATCAAGCAAGACTGCCTTGGTTGTCAAAAATAAAATCTCAATCTCACACCTCCCAATCCTCCATCAAAATAAATGGAAGCTCCAAGATGTGCAGGAAGCAGGTGCCAGGGTCGGTGACACAGGAACCTCCAGACATCCATGAGCCATAGCGCTTGGTTGTGACTGAGTTGATATGGTAGGAACGGAAGAGACAAAGTAGAGCATGGAGGGTGGTGGTCTAGTGGAGGATGGCGACGGGGAGAGATTGGGTGAGTGAGGAGAATGTGTAGGTGGCTCTGTCTTTGGGGTGATTCCACGATCTCAGCCTCTCAGGTGTGATTCCCCGATCTATGTTTGAAACTTTGAATCAAGCAAGAAAGAATAAATATATTGCCGCACATATTCTCTAAGCTAGTATATGTCTGTACAGCCTCCTGCGGCCATGGTGTCTGGCTATCTTCAATGCAGTGGTTATCTCGTCATGCATCTAGGTTTATACGCCACACTACACTAATGACATGTTGTTTTGTTGTTGTTTCCTTACTTGATCCATGTATATATAAATAAGTAAAATTGTGGTACTTTGAGGCGTCTTGCTACAGAAATGCATTTAAGACTTACAAAGTACAAAACAAATATAATATGAGACGAACAAAAGCAAAATCATCATACATACCAAGGCTCTGATACATCTTTGAGCATCTCCTCAAAAATTTCTGAGCGAGTCTCACTGTCGTCGGCAGCATAATAATCACACCATTCCTTGGACCTAGAGCAAAAAAATGTCCACACAACCAATGGTTATTCCAAAGCTATCATTACTTGACATAAATAATCTTCTTCGGCAATTTTTTGTGAAGTTGATGATGAATTAAGCATATTTGAATGATATTAAAACTCATGAAAGAATGTTATAGGTCCATTTTTATTGCTTCGAGGCTTCTAAACAGTAAATGGTACTCCCTCTGTCCCAAAATGCAAACGTTTTACATTTTGGGATGGAGGGAGTAACAAACAACACGATAAAGCTAGAAGTAATAAAAATCAATCAATAATTGACTGACGGTTCGAGCTGTGCAAAAAAGAGGGCAACGCAATACCTTTGAGTTGGGTTACATGTAGGAAGTGACTGACCGAGTGTCGGTGCTTTGAACTCCCTGTTGCGCACCTCACTAGCATCCTCCTTAACCCTAAGCAAACTGATAATCAAACCAATATGCTCATTAGCTAGTGACTATTATGATGGAGGTATTGCAATAATAACCACGCATTCTCGTTTTTCATTTTAAGGAGCTCTGTAGAGACCAATGTAGGCAACGTGGAAAAATGATATGTTGTATTTATTAGAGGCACACTTATGGTGGAGCCTTAACTGTAGGACCCTCAATGTCGCTCACCTTGCCAGCATTCTTCTCAACCCTGACCAAAACATGTTGGTTGGTGATTATAGAAGTGTGGGAATAATTATACTAGCATCTATAAACTAAAGTAGCATTCCATGCAATATTATTTCTTCAATGAGAACTGCAGTACAAATAATAGCCAAAACAGATATTTTACATAAATAATCTTCCGTAACAAGTTTTATCAACTTGAGGAATCAAACGTATTTGAATTATATGCAGAATGTATGCAGGTCATAATAAGCACCTCTCATTTCAACTAACCAGATCCCAATTAATAATAAGTTAATAACTAAACAACAATGTCGTACCTATGAGTTAATTCATGTAGATCTGTAACTATAGATCCCTCACCGCCACTCACCTTGCTAGCATTCTTCTCAACCCGGATTAAAACATGTTTTGGTCAGTGACTACGGAAGTAAGGGAAAGAATTGCCAGCTTCTTTAAAAGAAACTAGCAATAGAAAACTATTTATTCTATGAGAGTACAGATGATAGCTAAAACAGGTCCTTTATCAAATGCTCATGTAAAAAAGGCACACAAAGAATATCATAAATAACTAAGAAAATTTACAGTAGCTCATTCGGTGATGGTTCTTGTTCTCGTCTGCCACGGGACCGCCTGAGGCGGCCTGAATATAGAACACTTTGCTGAACATGGGTTACATTTCCAGCTTGCCTGCAAGTATTGAATGGGTGAATTCATCTCTCTAAAGAAAGAAAAATACCTTGGTTACCCTAAAGGAACAGCAGCAACCCTCTTGGCTACTCATGTGCGGGTGGTGTTACGAGTTACAACCTAGATCATTATATTGTGCTTTATGGGTTTATAAATTTAATTTGCTAAATGTAATAGCAGTTGATGCAAATCCCCCCGAAATATTATCTATAAATTAAATGTCAATTCATAACGCCTACACATTGTGGTGCCACAGGCTCACGGCACACTAATTACATATTGATCGGTTGCCAATTTCTCCATTATTCCATTCATGTATCACACTTGATTAATATATATGTGGCGTATGCTACATTTGCAAATTTATAACTTGTAAGTGGTAACAATAAACAAGATAAACCTGGAGATTTAAAAAAGAAAAACAAATCGATATATTAAGCCATGGTTCTAAGGAGCTCCACGCATGTTAATGTAGATGTAGACAATTTGGAAAACTTATGCGTGTGTTAGCAATAAAAATTACTCAAGAGTTCCAAGATAGATTTTTCTAAACCTTGGAAGCGCATCAAGCTTTATAGATTACACTTGCACAGAAATCCATGGGAGCAAGCACCCATCATTAAATTAAGAGAAGTACCAACATAAATTAGTCATACCTATGAGTTGACTCAGGTGTAGGGCGTGATTGATCAAGTTTCAGGGCTTCAAACTCCCTGCTTCTTACCTCATCCGCATGCTCCTCAACCCTAAACAAAACAAGGACGGCAATATGCTCACTCATCACTGATTAGAAATGATGTGAGGTGCTGCAATAGCTAACAATGACCATGGCATTCTAGTTTGTCTACAAGGACAGAAGGCTAGTGTAAATATTAAATAGCTAATATGTTACCGACTAGTAATAGACACATTTGTGATAACCATAATGGAAACAGACAAAACAACATCTAGAGTCACACTTACGGTAGCTTATCTGAAGTAGGTATCCTGGATCGCCTGGGGCGATCTGAATAGAGAAGGCTCTGACGAATTCGTCCTCTCGCCGTTGCGGGTGACCTGCAAAGTTTGAAAGATCTGAAGTTAGGTTTGCTAAGATCTTATTGATGTATAGTTGGTAGGCTATCACCACCCCATAATTATAGGAACTGCGATTGGTATGTATTTTTAACCCACTGATGTAAAACATATATGAGAAAGAGACAGGGCCGTACCTCAGAAATCCAGGCCCCGGTGCGTAATCACATTTTAGGCCCCATTTACAGGCCAAAAGAAAATCTTTATTACTTTGAACTATTAGAGGGTGTTTGTTTTCAGGGACTTATTGGTCTAGGGACTTAAATAAGTCCCTATAAGTCCCATCTAAACCAAACAGGAGGGACTTATAGGGACTTAAAGTGAGTATTTGGGACTTATGGAATAAGACTCTCAAGGAGGGACTTATAGGAACTTATAATTGTAATATGGCCTTATAGAGACTTATAAGTCTCGGGAACCAAACATGCAGGGACTTTTTAGGGACTTGGGACTTATAAGTTGGGACTAAAAAAAGTCCTAGGACTTATGAACCAAACATGGCCTTAATCTACATGTCTAAAAGATGTCTCAGAAAATTATAATGCCAGCCGGATGAATAAATTCATGAAAGAGCAGCAAATTAACTTAAGAAAAGGGGTGTACAAAACAAAAAGGGACAAATACTCCGATTGCTCTGCACCTCAACCAAGAGAAAGAAAAGAAAGTCTGGTTGATCTGCTCTGAGGGATGAGACTTTGAAAGAGAGAACGCGGAATCAATACAAATCCACCCAATTTATAAGTACTCCTATGAGGTAGTAGCACCGTATAGCCAAACGAAGCAGCAGTTCATAGCCATCAATGGCTCTGTTTCCAAAAAATTATGAATCCACTGGAGAAGAATCGAGGGACGAGCCGAGGAGACGAAGGGTTGCAACGCATGCAGACTGCTTTGACTCCCGTGAAGGTGAGGCTGTGACATGACTGGGCCGTGGGCAAGTGTGGCCATGACTTGCTTAGTCTCTTATTAATACACCTGATGAGTAGTGATAACGTAGCAGTACTTTAAAAAATTGGGGCCCCAAGATTTGGGGGGCCCTGTGCAGCTGCTCCGGTTGCACCTGCCCACATACGGGCCTGGAAAGAGACCACCAAAACTTTTTCTTTAACCCCCCCCCCCCCCCCCCCCCCCCCACACACACACATGTGCAACCTAACTTTTTTTCTTTAATCCTCCGCACACATGTGCAACCTAACTAATCAAAAGAAAATCATCTCTAAGCTGGTGTTGTGTTGCCCTTATGATCAAAAGATACTTTTTTTAGCTGCTCGTAAAAGGGGCAAGGGGCTCACACAACAGTAATGAACGAATAGAGTCATCTATGAACCATTTTTTCCCGCTGAAACAAGACCCGGTGTTGCATTGTTGCAACTACAACATGACCCCTTATTGCAAAAGCATTTCCGGCTCACGGCCGTGTCATCGCATTGCAACAGGACCCTTGTTGCAAAAGGATGTCCGCCTCGCAGTCATGCTTGCAACAAGACCCTTGTTACAAACCTTCATTGCAACAGGATCCTTGTTGCAAAAGGAACAGAAGAGCTCGCAGAGCTCTCAACATTGGTGGTGGGTGGAGAGCTCGCAACATCGATGAAGGGCGTCGAGAGGAGGACAAGCTTGAAGAGCTTGGGGGTACCGAAGCCCGACTCTTGTACGACCCCGTCCCGGCTCCGCTCAGTGGAGGAGAGATTGGGGGGACAAGCTTGCAGCAAAAGTATTGTTATAGAACTCTTTGCAAGAGAGATTGTTGCAGAAACATTTGTAACATTGGTTGTGTTGCAGAAATTTTTCCAGAACATCCGTAGTTTTATTTTTGCGACAAAAGGTCATGTTGCAGAAAATTTATGCAAACAACGAGAGTGTTGCATGAAATGTTACTTAGCCGCATCCGTGGTTGCATGCAGCTGAGTGCTCAAGGAGGCGATAGCCATGGACGCCCCTATCCCTTGGGGATGGCGGTGACGTGAAGATGGACGACGACGTAGCACGCCACAAATATAAAGTGGCCTTGTATTCAAAGACGAATGAAATACTCCCTCCGTTCCATAATGTAAGACGTTTGTTGACTCTAGTGTAGTGTCAAAAAACATCCTACATTATAGGACTGAGGGAGTACTTTTTTATATTGCACCACGTATTAGAATCAAGAGAAAACAAGCCGGTACACGTAGAAACGTCTATAACGAGCGGCTCCATGAGCCAATGCACGAAGAAAAACAACTTCTCTCAACCTTGGTAGAAACTAAAACGTGATGTAATTTGGCAAGGTGGGAGTACCTTGGATTAGGGACATGGATGCTGGAAGCAGATGAAGGAGTCAGCGTTTGGTCCATAGCTGGTGGACGTGGAGCTCGACGACGACGACGAGGTCTCTGCTCCATCGATCGTTAGCCCGCTGGTCACTGGTCGAATCAATGCGATGTGTTTCTATACCGAGATTAGTCGACGAGACGTACTTGTCTCTATATTATACAGACGGATCTTCTTACATATAGCGAGGGAAGAGAAGGATAGGAAGCGGCGAACAATCGAGATCAACATCGACTTGTAAACCGACTCGAATTAAACCTGAAACCAATTTCAAAGCCACGTCGATGTGGGCCGGCCCAGCAACGGTCGCCACTACGCATCGCTCGCTCGGTTAACCGGTTGACTGGTTGACCAGTTATCCCTAAAAAAAGACTGGTTGACCAGTTGAGGGTTGACCATTGATTTTGGAAAAAATATATGAATCTAAAAAATTGTAAATTTCAAAAGTCCATTGACTGTTGACTTGGCCGTTGATCTTTCAGAAAAAGTTCGTGTATTCTGTGAATTTGAAAAAAGTTCATGTGTTCTTGAATTTTAAAAAGCTTGTGTATTTAAAAAAAAGATCGTGAATTTGAAAATAAAAATCACATGTTCCGCGGGTTTGAAAAAATTCACAAATTTGAAGGAAAAAATCATGTATTTGAGGGGGAAAAGTTCATGAATTCTAGGATTTTTTTAAGAAAAGTTCACAAAAATTAATTCATTAGCAATAACTTGGCAGACCTCTTTGTTGTAGTGCACATTCCCTTATGGGTTTGATAACCCAGGGTCACTCCTGGCGGAAAAGGCAAGAGAACCTTCTGCTATCCAAACCGGATCGCGGAGGGCATCAATCACCTTTGCTGGCACCATTGCCGGGGAGGCGTCGTGTCACTAGTCATTGAAGTAGAGTTATTGTTAAAGTTTTTATTTGAGTTTTTTTCTTGACTTTTCTTTGTTTTTCTAGTTGTGTTGTATCGGAAAAAAATAAAAAATATCATGGCACCAAAACTTGAAGAATTTACTGGTCCAAATGAGAACTTTATGCATGCAACATTCACACTACCTGATGTTTCGGCCGAACAATATGGAATTAAGCCCCACTTTGTAACATCCCAAATTTTCAATTTGGAATGTTATACATAGATCATTCATGCATATCATATTTTATTGCATTTCGTTTCGCGATCCTTGAAAATCCTAAGCAACTCAAGGACCCGCAGGGAGAGTAGGGGATTTCACGTTCTTCATATTTGAATTTTATCAAATATTGAGGCAAGGATCATTTTGGTTTTAATAATTTTTCTCTCCGAAAATATTTCATATTAAAATATATGAGAGGAGATAATACGACTTCTCCAAAAAAGTGAAATATTGGAGTAAAAATATTAAATCAAATGAATAATTTTTTTTGGATCTTATTGCAATTTTATTTGAATTAGGAAAAAAATATGCGTTTTTCAAAATTGCATTATAGGCCCAAATAAATGTTCAATTTGTCCGTAATATTATTAGAGGACCGTGAAAATTTATTTCAGAATTTTTGGAGTCCGTTTAGTATTTCTTTTATTTGTTTTGCTACGTCAGGTTTTTTTAAAAAAAGAGAGAGCGCCAACCTAACGGGCCGTGTCCGACTAGGACACTGCTCGGCCGGCTTTTTAAGGCGAGGCCCGAGGCCTGCGAAGCTGCCAGCCCCGCCCGAACCCTAGCGCCGCTCGCGCGCCGCCGATCCCGCCGCCGCCGACCTCGTCCGCCGCCGCCGGAGACCCCGCCGCCGGAGCCGCCGCCCGCCGACGCCGAGGTAGCCGCCGCCGCCGTCTGGTTTTCTCGGGAAAACCGTTGTGTTTTTAGAAAACCCTAGATCTAGTTTTTTTTAAACAGATCGATTCGTTCGGTTTTCCGTCGGCTTATTTATTTAGCGGACGTCCGTCCGTACGTTCGTTGTAACGAACTTGTTCGTCGGTTAGTCGCAGACAGCGAACATTCGTTCGCTAGCCTGTTCGTCAGTTTTTTCCAGGGTTTTTTCGGGATTATTTCCGATCACGATTTCTGCCCCAATCTTCGTTTTAGTATATCTTTTCGCTCGTTTATCCAAATGAGGTGAAACAAGCGCCTAGATCTTCGTCTCGAAGCCCTCTTTCTGTTTAACCAACTTGAACAAGACTTTGATACTGTAAAATTTGACTTTAGTCCAGATTAGTAATCGGGTCTTGTTTCTTTCGTAGTTTGAGTTTCGTTGCTCCGTTTGATTTGATTCTTTTTGCAAATCGGAGTTCTTCAGTTGAACTTTCTGGTTAGATCTTCTTATTTGAGTTTTCCCCGTGCATCTTTGCTTGATTGCTTATGTATGCTATTATTTGTTTGCGATAGAACACCCGGAGTGCGAAGCGTGCTACTACGAGTCACTAGGTTTTGCAGATCGTCAGCAAGGCAAGTAACACATTGATCATACTCTTTCATACCCAGTTTTTATGCATTAGTTACAATCCTCAAACACTACATGATTAGGATGTGATTAACATGTGGGTATTGGGAAGTAGTTGATGAGGTAGAACCTATTACCTGTTTCATTATCAAACCCTTGGGAGTTACTTCTACGCTATACTTATATTGTTATGCTATGCTAGTAGACGTGGATTGGGTTTGAGTGTATCCATGACATATGTGAGTGTATAATTAATGGTTCAATTCTAAGATGGCAACTTTAATACACATCTGAGTGGATTGTTGGTTTTGGGCACCTGGGGTTATACCAGTGTTGTCCTAGGAGATCCCGGGGTTATATCGTGTGATCCTCCTATGGTCCGCCGCCCAGGCACAAAGGGATCATTAGATTATTCATGCTAGAAACTTCCATGTGCAGCCACAAGCTATTATGGGCTCTAGCATAGTTGAGTAGGTTGCATGACCTCTTCCAGTGGTAGGCTAGCAGATGTAGGGGATGTAGGTTGGTACTGTCTACCCGGGGTTCGAGTTAATGCTTCTGAGAGACTGTGTCTCGGTCATCCGTTTCTCAAACACCATGTAGTGTGAGAAATCCAATGGAGGAGATCAAGTCTTGTGGGGAAAAGTGCGCAAACCTCTGCAGAGTGTACAAACTAATCATGGTTAGCCGTGTCCCCGGTTATGGACAACTTGAGTATCTGGTTCTTGGATTATCATATGGATCTCATCACTCTAAATTAATTTGTTGGGTTGATAATTACTTTTAATTAGGATTGAGATGGGGGTACCATTCTCAATGTTTCAACCATCATGATAGTTAAATAAAGTATATTCCTTTGTTGTAGGAAAAAATTGGCTTTTTGCAAAAACATTATAACCATAGAGCCTCCACCAGCCAAAAATGCATGTAGTGATAGCATTTACCTGTTCATTGCTCTATTGTGTTATATTGCCAGCATATTCCATGTGCTGACCCGTTGTCGGTTTGTAACATATCATGTTGCAGACTTTTCAGACGAGGAGTAAGATGCGATAGGTCGTTTGTCATGCACTCAGCTATGCCGTTAGAGTTGATGGACTCACTTTATCTTCCAAGTCTTCCGCTGTTATCTTATTTAGATGGCCTTAAGCCATATTCATTATAATAAGTTCTCTTGTGAGACATTCGATGTAATAAGTGTGTGATTGCTACTCTGTTATAAATCCTTCGAGTACTGTGTGTGTCAGTATTACCGATCCAGGGATGACACTAAACACAGAGACTTGACCGCCTGAGGTCGGGTCGCTACAAGATGGTATCAGAGCACACGCTGAATGTAGGACACGACCACTAAGATGAACCATATGACACTCTTCTCTACTCATTTCTGACTCCTCTCCATTTTCTACTCTTTAGGATGGCGGACTCGAGGAACAAGTATACACAGCCGGATGAAGACACCCCGTTTGGACGACATTTGAAGGAAGTCACCAGGTACCTGAACATCGGAATACCAAGCTTCACCGGGACCTACACCGCCACTTTACCAGAAGAGGAGCGTTGGTTGATTCGAGTTCAAGTTCCAGGAAGGACATTCACGCCAGTCACTAACCCCATAGAGTTTTCGTTTGACGCACCAACCTGGAGTCTAGGCAAGAGCATGGCAGCCCACATCGCCATAGGACGCATCGGCGAAGTTTACCACAAGGAGCTTAAGGACACTATCTACCAGATATGTGGGCGCCGAGATGAGCAATGGGAGATAGTCAGCACCAGGAGGGACAGGTCCATAGCAGCTTTCATCCAGGAGTTAAACCATCATATTCGTCGCCAGGAGAACCAGATGTGTGCAAGCATGATAGATTTGAAGAAGGCGATGACCAGGATCACATAGCTAGAAGAGGAGCTTAAGTCTACACGCGATGGATATGAGGAGGAAATGATGAGACTTGTGGAGAAGAATGATGACATGACAAGGAAGCTAGGAGTTTTCATGGGAGACCTCGCACCAGGAGGAGAAGACGAGAACCCAAGGAAATTCGTTCTGAAGACTACATCATCATCAACGACACCGACTCCGACCCCGACGATAGTGATGATCATTATGAAGACGAAGCTGGAGCAGATATCATGGAGTCTTCCACCGATCAAAATTTCTAGTAGACCACCATATGATCAGTAGTGTTTCCCCATGTATATAGAATAGTCCGAGCACTGTAACGATAGTTAGATCGATTGTATGCCCTTGCTTGCTTGATTGAGTGATATGATATGATTGTGTTTGTCTCATGTGCATATGGATAGTGCTTTTCTCCTTAGACCTCATTCTATTCTAATCTCTCCCCCCTAAAACCCATCAGATGCCTCTGAGACGTAACCCCAGTTTTGCTTTCCCACCGGAGCTCACTCAGTTGATCCAGTAGTAGAATACACTGATGCAGTTGCTAGTTCAAAATCAGGGCAACAACAACAACAACAACAATAACAACAACCCACCGCCACCACCTCTAGTTGACAACTTAGCCCGCTTTCTGAGGTTACAGCCGCCGGTGTTTTCCAGTAGCACCGAGCCTGTAGTTGCGGATGATTGGCTACGTAGGATTGGAAGGGAGTTAACCACTGCCGGTTGCACAGATGCTGAGAAGGTGCGTTTTGCCACACACCAATTGGATGGACCTGTAGCCGCATGGTGGGAGAATTACACAGTCACTTTTCCCATAGCCAATGTTACCTGGGAGCAGTTTCAGCAAGCATTCCGCACCGCCCATGTCTCAACTGAAGCTATGAGCACGAAGAAGCGTGAGTTTCGCAACTTGCGCCAGGGAAATCGTACTGTGGCCCAGTACGTAGATGAGTTTAGTAAGCTATCTCGTTATGCCCCTGATGATGTGGCCACAGATGCCGTGAAGCAAGAGAAGTTTATGGAAGGGCTTAATGATGAGATGAGCATGCAGTTGATGGTGGCAACATTTAACAACTACCAGGAGCTGGTAGACAAGGCTCTTATGATTGAAGGGAAGCAGTGATAGTCTCCAACGTATCTATAATTTTTGATTGTTCCATGCTATATTATATTGTGTTTTGGACATTATTGTGCTTTATTATACACTTTTATATTATTTTCGGGACTAACCTACTAAACGGAGGCCCATGCAGAATTGCTGTTTTTTTGCCTATTTCAGAGTTTCGCAGAAAAAGAATATCAAACGGAGTCCAAACGGAATGAAACCTTCTGGAACGTGATTTTTGGAACGAACATGATCCAGAGGACTTGGACCCTACATCAAGAAAGCTACCAGGAAGGCACGAGGTAGGGGGCGCGCCTACCCCCTAGGCGCGCCCTCCACCCTCGTGGGGCCCATGTTGCTCCACCAACGTACTTCTTCCTCCTATATATACCTACGTACCCCCAAACTACCAGACACGGAGCCAAAAACCTAATTCCACCACCGCAACCTTCTGTACCCGTGAGATCCCATCTTGGGGCCTTTTCCGGAGCTCCGCCAGAGGGGGCATCGATCATGGAGGGCTTCTACATCAACACCATAGCCTCTCCGATGATGTGTGAGTAGTTTACCTCAGACCTTTGGGTCCATAGTTATTAGCTAGATGGCTTCTTCTCTCTCTTTGGATCTCAATACAAAGTTCTCCACGATTCTTGTGGAGATCTATTCGATGTAATCTTCTTTTGCGGTGTGTTTGTTGAGACCGATGAATTGTGGGTTTATGATCAAGTTTATCTATGAACAATATTTGAATCTTCTCTGAATTCTTTTATGTATGATTGGTTATCTTTGCAAGTCTCTTCGAATTATCAGTTTGGTTTGGCCTACTAGATTGATCTTTCTTGCAATGGGAGAAATGCTTAGCTTTGGGTTCAATCTTGTGGTGTCCTTTCCCAGTGACAGTAGGGGCAGCAAGGCACGTATTGTATTGTTGCCATCGAGGATAACAAGATGGGGTTTATATCATATTGCATGAGTTTATCCCTCTACATCATGTCATCTTACTTAAAGCGTTACTCTGTTCTTTTGAACTTAATACTCTAGATGCATGCTGGATAGCGGTCGATGTGTGGAGTAATAGTAGTAGATGCAGGCATGAGTCGGTCTACTTGTCTCAGACGTGATGCCTATATACATGATCATACCTAGATATTCTCATAACTATGCTCAATTTTGTTAATTGCTCAATAGTAATTTGTTTACCCACCGTAATACTTATGCTCTCGAGAGAAGCCACTAGTGAAACCTATGCCCCCCGGGTCTATTTTCCATCATATTAATCTCCCGTCAACAAGCTATTTCTGGTGCCATTTTTATTTCACTTTATTTACTTTGCATCTTTATATCATAAAAATACCAAAAATATTATCTTATCATATCTATCAGATCTCACTTTCGTAAGTGATCGTTAAGGGATTGACAACCCCTTTATTGCGTTGGTTGCGAGGATTTTATTTGTTTGTGTAGGTGCAAGGGACTCGTGCGTGGCCTCCTACTGGATTGATACCTTGGTTCTCAAAAACCGAGGGAAATACTTATGCTACTTTGCTACATCACCCTTTCCTCTTCAAGGGAAAACCAACGCAGTGCTCAAGAGGTAGCAAGAAGGATTTCTGGCGCCGTTGCCGGGGAGTCTACGCAAAAGTCAACATACCAAGTACCCATCACAAACCCTTATCTCCCGCATTACATTATTTGCCATTTGCCTCTCGTTTTCCTCTCCCCCACTTCACCCTTACCGTTTTATTCGCCCTCTCTTTTCCGTTCGCCTCTTTTTCGCGTGCTTCTTGTTTGCTCGTGTGTTGATTGCTTACTTGTCGTTATGGCTAGTCCCCTATTTTCTCCGTTGTCTCCCAAAAATGAAGTTCTTAATTTTACGCAAAGGGAAGGAGAAAATCTAAAAGTCGCTTGGTATAGAATTTGCAATGCTCAAAATAGATCTACCAGGAAGCAATCTACTTCCGTTCTTCTCCGCAATTTTTATGTAGGCGTTACTCCTTGGTACAGATATATCCTTGATACCATTACCGGAGGGAATTTCTTGGGTAGCCATACTTTTGATTCTTATAATGCTATGATAGATTTGTTTGGCTCACCCCCTCTTTCGGTTAATGGAACTATGTTAACTTTGGAGCATGTAATGCAAAGACTTGAAATTATTGAAAATAAAGTTGCTACCGTAGAGTTAATTGAAAATTTGGATAAAAGATCCACAACCAAATTACCCAATATGGATCTAAAGTAGGAGTCAGTTTGAAAAATATTAAGGAGAAGGCCCATAGTTAATGAAAGAATAAATCAGGATTCCACTAGAATCGATAAGCTTGAGGGTATCATTACCAACTTGGGAACCACTTTTTCTTCCGTAAAGAATACTCCAAGTCCTCCAACTAAAATTGCCAAGCTTATGCATGTTCCTAAAAATAAGGGTGAATCCTCTAGCAAGGAAACTGCGGATCTCAAATCTCTAAGTATTCATCCCAATCTTTTTGCTATCATTAAGGAACCATTTTCTACAAATGATTTTTTCGATTTTGTGCCTAGAAGTTTGATAATGAATAAAAATAAAGAAACTCCTAAGGGTGATATATGTCTCATTAAAGATTTTCCAACTAAAGATGACAATACCTAGATCTATCTTCGCTTTTATGCCTAGCTAGGGGCGTTAAACGATAGCGCTTGTTGGGAAGCAACCCAATTTTATTTTTATTCCTTGCTTTTTGCTCCTGTTTAGTAATAAATAATTTATCTAGCCTATGTTTTGGTTGTGTTTTTTGTGTTCAATTAGTGTTTGTGCCAAGTAGAACCGTTGGGAAGACTTGGGGAAAGTCTTTTTGATCTTGCTGTAAAAAACAGAAACTTTAGCGCTCACGATAATTGCTGCCATTTTTATTTGGAAAGTGCTATTTAGTTAATTATTTTTGAAGATTATTAATAGATAAATTCCTCACGTCCATCAATTTATTTTAGAATTTTTGGGGTTCCAGAAGTTTGCGTTAGTCACAGCTTACTACAGACTGTTCTGTTTTTGACAGATTCTGTTTTTCGTGTGTTGTTTGCTTATTTTGATGAATCTATGGCTAGTAAAATAGTTTATAAACCATAGAGAAGTTTGAATACAGTAGGTTTAACACAAATATAAATAAATAATGAGTTCATTACAGTACCTTGAAGTGGTGTTTTCTTTTCTTTCGCTAATGGAGCTCACGAGATTTTCTATTTTGAGTTTTGTGTTGTGAAGTTTTCAAGTTTTGGGTTAAGTTTTGATGGATTATGGAACAAGGAGTTGCAAGAGCCTAAGCTTGGGGATTCCCATGGCACCCCAAGGTAAAATTCAAGGACACCCAAAAGCCTAAGCTTGGGGATGCCCCGGAAGGCATCCCCTCTTTCGTCTTCGTCTATCGGTAACTTTACTTGGAGCTATATTTTTATTCACCACATGATATGTGTTTTGCTTGGAGCGTCTTGTATGATTTGAGTCTTTGATTTTTAGTTTAAAACAATCATCCTTGATGTACACACCTTTTGAGAGAGACTCACATTATTTTAAAATTATTAGAATACTCTATGTGCTTCACTTATATCTTTTGAGCTATATAGTTTTTGCTCTAGTGCTTCACTTATATCTTTTAGAGCATGGCAGTGGTTTTATTTTATAGAAATAATTGATCTCTCATGCTTCACTTATATTATTTTGAGAGTCCTTTAGAGCAACATGGAAATTTGCTTTTAGGAATAATATAAAAACTTTCATAGAAGTGCATTGAATACTATAAGAAGTTTGATACTTGATAATTGTTTTGAGATATGGAGATGGTGATATTAGAGTCATGCTAGTTAAGTAGTTGTGAATTTGAGGAATACTTGTGTTGAAGTTTGTGATTCCCGTAGCATGCACGTATGGTGAACCATTATGTGATGAAATCGGAGCATGATTTATTTATTGATTGTCTTCCTTATGAGTGGCGGTCGGAGACGAGCGATGGTCTTTTCCTACCAATCTATCCCCCTAGGAGCATGTGCGTAATACTTTGTTTCAATAACTAATAGATTTTTGCAATAAGTATGTGAGTTCTTTATGACTAATGTTGAGTCCATGGATTATACACACTCTCACCCTTGCACCATTGCTAGCCTCTCTAATACTGCACACTTTTCGCCGGTATCATATACCCACCATATACCTTCCTCAAAATAGCCACCATACCTACCTATTATGGCATTTCCATAGCCATTCCGAGATATATTGCCATGCAACTTACCACCGTTCCGTTTACTATGACACGCTCCATCATTGTCATATTGCTTTGCATGATCATGTAGTTGACACTGTATTTGTGGCAAAGCCACCGTTCATAATTCTTTCATACATGTCACTCTTGATTCATTGCATATCCCGGTATACCGCCGGAGGCATTCACATAGAGTCATATTTTGTTCTAAGTATCGAGTTGTAATTATTGAGTTGTAAGAAAAATAAAAGTGTGATGATCATCATTATTAGAGCATTGTCCCAGTGAGGAAAGGATGATGGAGACTATGATTCCCCCACAAGTCGGGATGAGACTCCGGACTAAAAAAAGGGAGAGGCCATAAAAGAAAAGAGAAAAGCCCCCCCCCCCAAAAGAGAGAAGGGACAATGCTACTATCCTTTTACCACACTTGTGCTTCAAAGTAGCACCATGATCTTCATGATAGAGAGTCTCCTATGATATCACTTCAATATACTAGTGGGAACTTTTCATTATAGAACTTGGCTTGTATATTCCAATGATGGGCTTCCTCAAAATGCCCTAGGTCTTCGTGAGCAAGCGAGTTGGATGCACACCCACTTAGTTCCTTTTGTTGAGCTTTCATATACTTATAGCTCTAGTGCATCCGTTGCATGGCAATCCCTACTCACTCACATTGATATCTATTAATGGGCATCTCCATAGCCCATTGATACGCCTAGTTGATGTGAGACTATCTTCTCCTGTTTTGTCTTCTCCACAACCACCATTCTATTCCACATATAGTGTTATGTCCATGGCTCACGCTCATGTATTGCGTGAAGATTGAAAAAGTTTGAGAACACCAAAAGTATGAAACAATTGCTTGGCTTGTCATCGGGGTTGTGCATGATTTAAATACTTTGTGTGGTGAAGATAGAGCATAGCCAGACTATATGATTTTGTAGGGATAACTTTCTTTGGCCATGTTATTTTGAGAAGACATAATTGCTTAGTTAGTATGCTTGAAATATTATTATTTCCATGTCAATATTAAAATTTTGTCTTGAATCTTTCGGATTTGAATATTCACACCACAATTAAGAGAATTACATTGAAATTATGCCAAGTGGCATTCCACATTAAAAATTCTGTTTTTATCATTTACCTACTCGAGGACGAGCAGGAATTAAGCTTGGGGATGCTTGATACGTCTCCAACGTATCTATAATTTTTGATTGTTCCATGCTATATTATATTCTGTTTTGGACATTATTGGGCTTTACTATACACTTTTATATTATTTTTGGGACTAACCTATTAATCGGAGGCCCAACCCAGAATTGTTGTTTTTTTGCCTATTTCAGAGTTTCGCAGAAAAAGAATATCAAACGGAGTCCAAACGGAATGAAACCTTCGGGAACGTGATTTTTGGAACGAACATGATCCAGAGGACTTGGACCCTACGTCAAGAAAGCTACCAGGAAGGCACGAGGTAGGGGGGCGCGCCTACCCCCCCAGGCATGCCCTCCACCCTCGTGGGGCCCACATTGCTCCACCGACGTACTACTTCCTCCTGTATATACCTACGTACCCCAAACTAGCAAACACGGAGCAAAAAACCTAATTCCACCGCCGCAACCTTCTGTACCCGTGAGATCCCATCTTGGGGCCTTTTTCGAAGCTCCGCCGGAGGGGGCATCGATCACGGAGGGCTTCTACATCAACACCATAGCCTCTCCGATGATGTGTGAGTAGTTTACCTCAGACCTTCGGGTCCATAGTTATTAGCTAGATGGCTTCTTATCTCTCTTTGGATCTCAATACAAAGTTCTCCACGATTCTCGTGGAGATCTATTCGATGTAATCTTCTTTTGCGGTGTGTTTGTTGAGACCGATGAATTGTGGGTTTATGATCAAGTTTATCTATGAACAATATTTGAATCTTCTCTGAATTCTTTTATGTATGATTGGTTATCTTTGCAAGTCTCTTCGAATTATCAGTTTGGTTTGGCCTACTAGATTGATCTTTCTTGCAATGGGAGAAGTGCTTAGCTTTGGGTTCAATCTTGCGGTGTCCTTTCCCAGTGACAGTAGGGGCAGAAAGGCACGTATTGTATTGTTGCCATCGAGGATAACAAGATGGGGTTTATATCATATTGCATGAGTTTATCCCTCTACATCATGTCATCTTACTTAAAGCGTTACTCTGTTCTTTTGAACTTAATACTCTAGATGCATGCTGGATAGCGGTCGATGTGTGGAGTAATAGAAGTAGATGCAGGCAGGAGTCGGTCTACTTGTCTCGGACGTGATGCCTATATACATGGTCATACCTAGATATTCTCATAACTATACTCAATTCTGTCAATTGCTCAACATTAATTTGTTTACCCACTGTAATACTTATGCTCTCGAGAGAAGCCACTAGTGAAACCTATGGCCCCCGGGTCTATTTTCCATCATATTAATCTCCCGTCAACAAGCTATTTCTGGTGCCGTTTTTATTTCGCTTTATTTACTTTGCATCTTTATATCATAAAAATACTAAAAATATTATCTTATCATATCTATCAGATCTCACTTTTGTAAGTGACCGTGAAGGGATTGGCAACCCCTTTATTGCGTTGGTTGCGAGGATTTTATTTGTTTGTGTAGGTGCAAGGGACTCGTGCGTGGCCTCCTACTGGATTGATACCTTGGTTCTCAAAAACTGAGGGAAATACTTACGCTACTTTGCTGCATCACCCTTTTCTCTTCAAGGGAAAACCAACACAGTGCTCAAGAGGTAGCAAGCAACAGCAGATTGAGAGCCGCAAGAGGAAGTATGGACAAGGAAAGTACAATTCTGGACCTCAGCAGAAGCCTTGTTTCACCCCGAATTCGGGAGGATTGACCCATAACTATGGAGGCCACACTCATAATGGAGGTAGTTCGCATAACCATAGCGGCCCCAAGAATGGAAATGGGAATGGAGCAGGCAGTAACCAGAACTGCTCTAACCCAGCCACACCCGCCAAGAAGGATCAAAGTCACATTACCTGTTTCAAGTGCGGGAAGACTGGGCACTACGCCAATGATTGTCCAGAATTGAAGAACGGAAATGGCAATGGAGGCGCTGGGAAGAAGCCCAACCCTTTCAACAGGGGACAAGTGAACCATGTGAACGTGGAGGAGGTTGAAGAGCAGCCCGATGCAGTTATCGGTAAGTTTTTGGTTAAGTCATTTACCGCCCTTGTTTTATTTGATACTAGTGCATTGCATTCATACATTTCAAGCGGATTTGTGGACAAGTTTAAGTTACCCACCTTAGCCCTTAGGACACCCTTGCTAGTGAGCTCACCCGGTGCAGAGTATATGGCCAGCCGATGGTGCGATCGGATACCCATAACCATTGGTAGCCATGTTTTCCCCTCAGACCTAGTAATTTTGGAGTCACAAGGATTGGATGCGATACTAGGAATGGATTGTTTATCGAAGTATGGAGGGAACATTGACTGTGCTAGCAGATCAATTCTACTCACCGCCCCGGAGGGAAAAAGGATCAAGTATGTATCTAGGCATGCGCCTAGGAGGACTCAAGTAAATTCTCTCTCAGGAGTTGTTCAGGAGGAAGTGCCGGTAGTGAAGGATTACACCGATGTATTTCCGGAGGAGTTACCAGGCATGCCGCCAGATCGATATATTGTGTTTTTGATAGAGCTAATGCCAGGCACCGGACCAATATCGAAGAGACCGTACCAGATGCCCGCAAATGATCTGGAAGAGATCAAGAAGCAGATTAAGGAGTTGTTGGAGAAAGGTTACATCTGACGAAGTTCATCACCATGGGGAGCACCAGTGCTCTTGGTTGAGAAGAAGGATGGATCATTCAGAATGGTTGTTGATTATCGTGCGTTGAATGAAGTGACGATCAAGAACAAGTACCCACTGCCGATGATTAATGATTTGTTTGACCAGCTGCAAGGAGCTAAAGTGTTTTCGAAGATCGATTTGCGACCAGGATATCACCAGCTGAAGATTCGAGAAAAGGATATACCAAAAACAACATTCACCACAAGGTACGGGCTATATGAGTATACAGTTATGTCATTTGGACTGACTAACTCCCCTGCCTATTTCATGAGTATGATGAACAAGGTGTTCATGGAGTTCTTGGATAAGTTTGTCGTGGTGTCTATTGATGATATTTTAGTATACTCGAAGAATGAAGAGGAACACAAGGAGCATTTGCGTTTGGTTCTTGAGAAGCTCAGGGAACATCAATTATATGCCAAGTTCAGCAAAATGTGAGTTCTGGTTGAAGGAAGTTGGATTTCTTGGACATGTTATATCAAGAGAAGGTATAGCAGTGGATCCTACCAAGGTTCAGTCAGTCACTGAGTGGTTGGCACCCACCTTAGTTGGAGAGATCCGCAGTTTTCTTGGACTCGCGGGATACTATTGGAGATTTATTGAGAATTTCTCCAAGATTGCGAAGCCTATGGCGGCATTGTTGAAGAAAGATACCAAGTTCCATTGGACAGAGGAATGTGAAGCAAGTTTCCAGGAGTTGAAGAAACGTTTGACTACAGCCCCAGTGCTAATCCTGCTGGATATATGCAAAGATTTCCAAGTGTATTGCGACGCCTCACGCTTAGGACTTGGAGGAGTACTTATGCAAGACGGAAGAGTTGTTTCATATGCTTCAAGACAACTTCAGCCACATGAGTTAAATTATGCTACACATGATTTGGAGTTAGCAGCCTTAGTGCATGCGCTCAAGACCTGGAGACATTTTCTTATTGGAAACCGTTGTGATGTGTACACGGATCACAAGAGTTTGAAGTACATTTTTACCCAGAAGGAGCTGAACCTCAGGAAAAGGAGATGGTGGGAGCTCATAAAGGATTATGATATGAAGTTGCACTATCATCCAGGCAAGGCCAATGTCGTAGCAGACGCTTTGAGTCGGAAGGGTTATGCCAATACCGTAGTAATAGGAGGACTGCCAAGGGAGTTAGCAGAAGATCTTAGGGAGCTACATTTGGAGATAGTTCCTAGAGGTTTTGTTGCAGCATTGGATGTTCAGTCAACATTGTTGGAAAAGATTAGAGAAGCTCAGAAGGATGACAAAGAAATTGCTGAAATAAAGGAGAAGATGAGTGAAGGAAAAGCCAAAGGTTTTCGTGAGTACGAGCACGACACCTTATGGTTCGAGGACCATGTTTATGTGCCCAATAATGCAGAGATCAGGAAGTTGATACTTCAGGAAGCCCATGACTCGCCATACTCGATACACCCCGGAAACACCAAGATGTATTTGGATTTGAGGGAGCGTTTCTGGTGGACTGGAATGAAGAAGGATATTGCCGAGTATGTAGCCGTATGTGATGTATGTCAAAGAGTGAAGTCAGAACATCAGAAGCCAGCAGGACTACTGCAGCCTATGCCGATACCCTAATGGAAGTGGGACAAACTTGGCATGGATTTTATCACCGGATTACTCAGGACCCGATCGGGATATGATTCTATATGGGTAGTAGTGGATCGTTTGACCAAAGTCGCTCACTTTATCCCAGTGAAGACCACCTATACAAGTGCGAAGTTGGCCAAGATATACATGACCAGGACTGTATGTCTGCATGGAGTTCCAAGGACCATCGTATCAGATAGAGGAACACAATTTACTTCAAAGTTTTGGCACCAGCTGCACTAGACTTTGGGTACCAGGCTAGAGTTCAGTACAGCTTTTCATCCACAGACAGATGGACAAACTGAGAGAGTCAATCAGATTCTGGAGGACATGTTGAGAGCTTGTGCGCTAGATTATGGATCTAGTTGGGATGACAACCTGCCCTACGCGGAGTTCTCATACAACAACATCTACCAGGCAAGTTTGAAGATGGCACCGTTCGAAGCCCTGTATGGAAGAAGATGTCAAACACCGTTGATGTGGGATGAAGTTGGAGACCGCCAGTTGTTTGGACCGGATTTGATTAAGGAGTCTGAAGAGAAGGTTAAGCTGATTTGAGATAGACTGAAGGTAGCTTAGTCCCGACAGAAGAGTTACGCAGACTTGAAACGCAAGGAGGTAGCTGTAGGATCGAAAGTTGTAGGATCGAAAGTATGTCTAGAGGGGGGGTGATTAGACTACTTGACCAAATAAAAACTTAACCTTTTCCCAATTTTAGTTCTTGGCAGATTTTAGCTATTGTAGGACAAGTCAAGCAATCATCACACAATTCAAGCAAGCATGCAAAGAGTATATTGGCAGCGGAAAGTAAAGCATGCAACTTGCAAGAATATAAAGGGAAGGGTTTGGAGAATTCAAACGCTATTGGAGACACGGATGTTTTTCCCGTGGTTCGGATAGGTGGTGCTATCCTACATCCACGTTGATGGAGACTTCAACCCACGAAGGGTAACGGTTGCGCGAGTCCACACAGGGCTCCACCCAAGGGCAACGGTTGCGCGAGTCCACGAAGGGCTCCACCCACGAAGGGTCCACGAAGAAGCAACCACCCACAAAGGGTCCACGAAGAAGCAACCTTGTCTATCCCACCATGGCCATCGCCCACGAAGGACTTGCCTCACTAGCGGTAGATCTTCACGAAGTAGGCGATCTCCTTGCCCTTACAAACTCCTTGGTTCAACTCCACAATCTTGTCGGAGGCTCCCAAGTGACACCTAGCCAATCTAGGAGACACCACTCTCCAAGAAGTAACAAATGGTGTGTAGGTAATGAACTCCTTGCTCTTGTGCTTCAAATGATAGTCTCCCCAACACTCAACTCTCTCTCATAGGATTTGGATTTGGTGGAAAGAAGATTTGAGTGGAAAGCAACTTGGGAAGGCTAAATCAAGATTCATATGGTAGGAATGGAATGTCTTGATCTCAACACATGAGTAGGTGGTTTTCTCTCAGAACATATGAGTAGGAATGATGTGTGTGTTCTGATGGCTCTCTCATCGAATGAGAAGGAGGTGGAGGGGTATATATAGCCTCCACACAAAATCCAACCGTTACACACAGATTTCCAATCTCGGTGGGACCGAATAAATAAACTCGGTCTGACCGAAGTAGTAAACCTAGTGACCGTTAGGAATTTCGGTGGGACTGACATGCAACTCGGTAGGACCGATTCGGTTAGGGTTTGGGCATAACGTAATCTCGGTGAGACCGATTACACAAACTCGGTGAGACCGAGTTTGGTAATTAGCTAACCAGAGAGTTGGTCAGGCAAACTCGGTGGGACCGATTTGCTCTTTCGGTGAGACCGAGTGGAACTCGGTGAGACCGAAAAGTTACAAAGGGGAAACACTGAGTTTACATTGCAATCTCGGTGGGACCGATTCGCTCTTTCGGTGGGACCGAAAAGTTACGAAAGGGAAACAGAGAGTTTGCAACCCCATCTCGGTGGACCGAGATCCTTATCGGTAGAACCGAATTGCTAGGGTTTGGCAGTGGCTAATGACAATTGAAACTCGGTGGCGCCGGATAGGAAGAAATCGGTAGGACCGAGTTTGGCTTAGAGTTAGGTCATATGTGGATATGGGAAAGTAGTTGAGGGTTTTGGAGCATATCACTAAGCACATGAAGCAAGAGGCTCATTAAGCAACACCTCATCCCTCCTTGATAGTATTGGCTTTTCCTAAAGACTCAATGTGATCTTGGATCACTAAAATATAAAATGAAGAGTCTTGAGCTTTTGAGCTTGAGCCAATCCTTTGTCCTTAGCATTTTGAGGGTTCCACTTTTCACATCCATGCCATGCCAATCATTGAGCTTTCCTGAAATAGTCATCTTGGAATAGCATTAGCTCAATGAGCTATATGTTGTTATGAATTACCAAAACCACCTAGGGATAGTTGCACTTTCAATCTCCCCCTTTTTGGTAATTGATGACAACATATAGATCAAAGCTTCGACAAATGATAATAAGCATGAATATATCGTCGCTTTGAGAAGTATGTGATAAGTAAGAGCTCCCCCTAAATTTGTGCATATTTAAAATTTGCTTTGGACTGCAAATGCACAAGGAGTTAGAGTCATGGGTTACTCTTCCATGTCACATACATCTTGGTGGAGCGCTAAAATGATAAGAATGAAATACATGCACTCATCACAAGAATAGTGAATGATCACAAAATAGATAGCATGATAATATTTAAGCAAGCATTAAGCAAACATTAAGTGTAGCTTATGATCAAACACATGATCATCGATGTCTCACAAATAATGACATAGTATCAAGCACTCAAAAGCAGAAAAAGGTTCGAAAGACCACCAAATAAAGCAAGAGAGAAAAGCAACACTCTCTCTCTCGAAGCCTATGATCTATACATCTTCTCCCCCTTTGGCAACAAGTTACCAAAAAGTTCCTAGAAAATGCATAGTGCTAAGTCGTCGCTCAGGCTTGATCTTCAGGTGGTGGTGGAGTCCGGATCACTCCAAGGACGAAGGCTTCTGTAGATGCTGAAGTAGTCGCTGGAGTTGGAGCTGAGGTAGATGCTGGAGCTGAGGCTGTGGCTGGTGCAGACGTTGTAGCTCTGGTGTCAGCAACTGGCAGTGCAGACGACCTCGGGCCTCGTGGCACTCTAGAAAAAGCATGAGTTGTGGTCCTGCCTCTCCTCTCATTCATGTCCTCCTGGAGCTGCTCCACTACAGACTGGACTTCTGTTACCTTGACATCCAAGTCATAGAACTTCTGTTCCATGATCCTCTCTAGGCTCTGCTGATTTTTGGTGAGGTTGGCTAGACTTTGCTCAATTCTCAGCGAGGATGCAATCAAGTAACTGAGCTGCTCTTGTTTGGTCTTCAAGAAGTACTCAGATGCCTCCTCTTGAGTAGGCATCCTGGCAGCTTTCTCCTTCTTCGCCTTCTCCTTCTTTGCAAATGCTTGTGCAGATGATGGCTCACTCTGTCATTCAACTTCATTGTTCTCAAAGTCTGGACGGATGGGCAGGTGTTCCTTATCCAAAATATATGCCCGTGCCCATCTTGGAGTTGATGAGCTCCTGAATCTGAGGGGCATATCCACAGCTCCTCTTTTGATCTGCAGCTGTCCTCTTAATGGTTTCCACAATGAGACTCATGACCTTGAATTTCTGAGGCACGTCAAAGACATGAAGCAGGTTGATCGCGTGACCTCTGATCATCTTGTGATCTCCAGACTTAGGCAACAGAGTGTGCCTTAGTATCCAATTGATAGTAGGCAATCCTGAGAGCAGATAGTGCACTGAGCCAAACTTGAATAGTGTCAAGAGCTTCATTGGGAATTTCCTTGTACATGTTGGACATGGAGTTATGGTCCATTTTCTTCTTGGCATAGATGTCCAAGTCCTCATCTTGCTCTTCTGGGGCATTGATGATCTGTGCCCACTCAGCCACTGTAGATTGGTACCTTGTACCCTCTGACATCCATGTAATCCTTCCATCCGGATAAAAGTGAGCTGTGGAGTAGAACTGCATGATGAGTTCCTCGTTCCACTTTGTGAGCTTCTGCCCAACAAAGTCCTCTACTCCACACGCTCTGAAGCTGTCCTGAACTCCTGGATAGTGCTCTTCATTCTCCTTGATATAGGTCCAGTCGACCCATCTCATGTCACAAACGATTGGCTTCTTGTCAAGCAAAACAGTCTCATAAAAATCTTGTTGCTCCTTTGTGTGAAATCTGTAGTCCACGGCAGTCCTTCTCCTAGAAGCATATGGATCTGCTTCCCTCCATTTCCTGAGCCCTGAGTCTCTCCTGAGCTTCATGTCCTCAGCCACAGGATGAGCATCGTTGTGGTCTGGGATCTTGGGCTTGAGCTTCCGAAGGACACTCTCTTCCTCTTCTTCGATAGCTTCAGGCACTGGGGCCTTGTTCTTTTCTGCAGCAGGTATACTCCTTGTGTTTCTCTTTGAGCTGTCTTAGGCTTAGATGCAGCCTTAGGAGCTTCCTTGGGCTTGGATGCAGCTTTCCCCCTGACCTTATGGCATCTCCCATAAGTTTGGCTGCCTTGGGTGCTGGTGCAGCAACCTCTTCTTCCTCCTCCTCTTCTACCATGATGGAGGCTCTCCCAAGCACTTTGGCTACAGTCTTCTTTCTCTCTCTTTCCTCTTCTTACCCTCAGCAGCAATGGGCTCAATGGGAGCAGGTGCAGGCTTCTCAGTTGATGCTCTAGCCTTAGACATGGGCTGCCTGCCTGCTGGCCTCTTGATTTTCAGGCCTGGCCTTGAGCCTTGAGCTGGCTCAACCCTCTTGGAAGTGGCCTCTTCCTCTGCCACATAGTCTTCATCCTCAGAATCAGACGTTCTCTTCTTCCTTTGACGTGTGGCAGCCTTAGGCAGATTGCTGGGTGTCTCCTGCTGCCATCATCAGAAGAACTTGAGGGGCTAGTGCCCTCACTCATCACAACTTGCTGCTCTGAGAGGTTTTGGCTGTCACTTTGATCAGACATGTTGCAAACTGACTGCTGACCCTGTGAATAGATTATAGAAGAGATAGAGTGGATGAGCATCACAAAAAGCAGAGATTTTTGCAAAAGATAATTCAAAAACTTAGTTTTAGTTTTCCACAGAAAGCATCTCGGATCTACCGATTTTCAAACTCGGTGACACCGAAGCAGTTTTGGCACCAGAACTGGTGAACTCGGTCAGACCGAGTCACAGTTCGGTGGCACCGAGACTGCTAGGGTTTCACAGAATTCCAAAATCGGTCGCACCGATAAGTTATTCTCGGTCAGACCGAGTTAACTTGTGCAATGGCAAAAGCCAGATCGGTGGGACCGAGTTTTTCAACTCGGTGGGTCCGAGATGGTTTCGGCGGAAACCTAACCCTAAAATTTTCGAATTAAACCTAATCTACGAGCGTTTTGACTGGATAGAAGTTTATCAATCGTGGCAAGATACATGAATCACAATGTGCTAGGAATCAGATTGAGGAATAGCACAATGATCAAGTCCATACCCTAGTTCGGCGTGGACTTGCTACGGCGGCAACGGCGGGGCAGAAATCCGTAGGCAGAAATCCGTAGGGAAGGCTAGAAATCAACTTGGGAAGGCTAGAAATCAAGATTCATATGGAAGGAATGGAATGTCTTGATCTCAACACATGAGTAGGTGGTTTTCTCTCAGAACATATGAGTAGGAATGATGTGTGTGTTCTGATGGCTCTCTCATCGAATGAGAAGGAGGTGGAGGGGTATGTATAGCCTCCACTCAAAATCCAACCGTTACACAGATTTCCAATCTCGGTGGGACCGAATAAATAAACTCGGTCTGACAGAAGTAGTAAACCTAGTGACCGTTAGGAATTTCGGTGGGACTGACATGCAGCTCGGTAGGACCGATTCGGTTAGGGTTTGGGCATAACGTAATCTCGGTGAGACCGATTACACAAACTCGGTGGGACCGAGTTTGGTAATTAGCTAACCAAAGAGTTGGTCATGCAAACTCGGTGGGACCGATTTGCTCTTTCGGTGGGACCGAGTAAAACTCGGTGAGACCGAAAAGTTACAAAGGGGAAACACTGAGTTTACATTGCAATCTCGGTGGGACCAAAAAGTTACGAAAGGGAAACAGAGAGTTTGCAACCCCATCTCGGTGGGACCGAGATCCTTATCGGTAGGACCGAATTGCTAGGGTTTGGCAGTGGCTAATGACATTTGAAACTCGGTGGCGCCGGATAGGAAAAATCGGTAGGACCGAGTTTGGCTTAGAGTTTAGGTCATATGTGGATATGGGAAAGTAGTTGAGGGTTATGGAGCATATCATTAAGCACATGGAGCAAGAGGCTCATTAAGCAACACCTCATCCCTCCTTGATAGTATTGGCTTTTCCTATGGACTCAATGTGATCTTGGATCACTAAAATATAAAATAAAGAGTCTTGAGCTTTTGAGCTTGAGCCAATCCATTGTCCTTAGCATTTTGAGGGTTCCACTTTCATATCCATGCCATGCCAATCATTGAGCTTTCCTGAAATAATTATCTTGGAATAGCATTAGCTCAATGAGCTATATGTTGTTATGAATTACCAAAACCACCTAGGGATAGTTGCACTTTCAGTATCCTATGAAATCAGAGATAGAGCATATCTGCGAGTGTCACCTCTGCGAGGAGTTAAATGTTTTGGGGTCAAGGGAAAGTTAGCCCCGAGATTTTTAGGACCGTACCGTGTTTTGGAACTGATGGGAGAGGTTGCCTACAAGTTGGAGTTACCCGAAGGACTGTCAGGAGTTCATGATGTGTTTCACGTTTCCCAGTTGAAGAAGTGCCATGCAGAGATGACCGACATTCCTCTGAGAGATACAGTGCCCCTGGAAGCAATCGAGTTGGATAGTGATTTGACATATGAGGAGAAAACTGTCAAAATTCTCGAGTTTGCTAGCCGAGTTACTCGCAGCAAGGTTATCAAGTTTTGCAAAGTTTAGTGGAGCCACCATACCGAGGAGAGAGCCACCTGGGAAAGAGAGGATGATCTATGCAAGGACCACCCACACCTATTTTCTAGCCAACCCGAATCTCGAGGATGAGATTCATCTTAAGGGGGGTAGGTTTGTAACATCCCAAATTTTCAAATTGGAATGTTATACATAGGTCATTCATGCATATCATATTTTATTGCATTTCGTTTCGCGATCTTTGAAAAATCCTAAGCAACTCAAGGACCCACGGGGAGAGTTGGGGATTTCACGTTCTTCATATTTGAATTTTATCAAATATTGAGGCAAGGATCATTTTGGTTTTAATAATTTTTCTCTTCGAAAATATTTCATATTAAAATATATGAGAGGAGAAAATATGACTTCTCCAAAAAATAAGTGAAATATTGGAGGAAAAATATTAAAATCAAATGAATAAATTTTCTTTGGATTTTATTGCAATTTTATTTGAATTAGGAAAAAAACATGTGTTTTTCAAAGTTGCATTCGAGTCCCAAATAAATGTTCACGTTGTCCGGAATATTATTAGAGGACCGTGAAAATTTATTTCAGGATTTTTGGAGTCCGTTTAGTATTTCTTATACTTGTTTTTCCGCGTCAGTTTTTTTAAAAGAGAGCGCCGACCTAATGGGCCGTGCCTGACTAGGACACCGCCTGGCCGGCTTTTTAAGGCGAGGCCCGAGGCCCGCGAAGCCGCTAGCCCCGCCTGAACCCTAGTGCTGCCTCCCGCCGCCAGCGCCTCCCGCTCCGCCGCCGCCCGCCGCCAACGACCCCGCCCACCGCCGCCGATCCCGCCGACGCCAAGGTAGCCGCCGCCGCCTTCCAGTTTTCTCGGGAAAACCGTTGTTTTTTTAGAAAACCCTAGATCTAGTTTTTTTAAATAGATCGGTTCGTTCGGTTTTCCGTCGGTTTATTTATTTAGCGGATGTCCGTCCGTACGTTCGTTTTAACAAACGTTGTTCGTCGGTTAGTCGCAGACAGCGAACATTCGTTCGTTAGCCTGTTCGTCAGTTTTTCTTTTTCCAGGGATTTTTTCGCGATTATTTCCGATCGCGATTTCTGCCCTAATCTTCGTTCTAGTATATCTTTTCGCCCGTTTATCCAAATCAGGTGAAACAAGCGCCTAGATCTTCGTCTCGAAGCCCTCTTTATGTTTAACCAACTTGAACAAGACTTTGATACCGTAAAATTTGACTTTAGTCCAGATTAGTAATCGGGTCTTGTTTCTTTCGTAGTTTGAGTTTTGTTGCTCCGTTTGATTTGATTCTTTTTGCAAACTGGAGTTCTTCAGTTGAACTTTCTGGTTAGATCTTCTTATTTGAGTTTTCCCTGTGCATCTTTGCTTGATTGCTTATGTATGCTATTGTTTGTTTGCGATAGAACACCTAGAGTGCGAAGCGTGCGACCACGAGTTACTAGGTTTTGTAGATCGTCAGGAAGGCAAGTAACACATTGATCATACTCTTTCATACCCAGTTTTTATGCATTAGTTACAATCCTCAAACACTGCATGATTAGGATGTGATTAACATGTGGGTATTGCGAAGTAGTTGATGAGGTAGAACCTATTACCTGTTTCATTATCAAACCCTTAGGAGTTACTTCTATGTTATGCTTATATTGTTATGCTATGCTAGTAGAAGTGGATTGGGTTTGAGTGTATCCATGACATATGTGAGTGTATAATTAATGGTTCAATTCTAAGGTGGCAACTTTAATACACATCTGGGTGGATTGTTGGTTTTGGGCACCTAGGGTTATACCAGTGTTGTCCTAGGAGATCCCGGGGTTATACCGTGTGATCCTCCTATGGTCCGCCACCCAAGCACAAAGGGATCATAAGATTATTCATGCTAGAAACTTCCATGTGTAGCCACAAGCTATTATGGGCTCTAGCATAGTTGAGTAGGTTGCATGACCTCTTCCAGTGGCAGGCTAGCAGATGTAGGGGATGTAGGTTGGTACTGTCTACCCGGGGTTAGAGTTAATGCTTCTGAGAGACTGTGTCTCGGCCATCCGTTTCTCAAACACCATGTAGTGCGAGAAATCCAACGGAGGAGATCGAGTCTTGTGGGGAGAAGTGTGCAAACCTCTGCAGAGTGTACAAACTAATCATGGTTAGTCATGTCCCCGGTTATGGACAACTTGAGTATCTAGTTCTTGGATTATCATATGGATCTCATCACTCTAAATTAATTTGTTGGGTTGATAATTACTTTTAATTGGGATTGAGATGGGGGTACCATTCTCAATGTTTCAACCATCATGATAGTTAAATAAAGTATATTCCTTTGTTGTAGGAAAAAATTGGCTTTTCGCAGAAACATTATAACCATAGAGCCTCCACCAGCCAAATATGCATGTAGTGATAGCATTTACCTGTTCATTGCTCTATTATGTTATATTGCCAGCATATTCCATGTGCTGACCTGTTTTCGGGCTGCAACTTATCATGTTGCAGACTTTTTAGACGAGGAGTAAGATGCGATAGGTCGCTTGTCATGCACTCAGCTATGCCGTTGGAGTTGATGGGCTCACTTTATCTTCCAAGTCTTCTGCTGTTATCTTATTTAGACGGCCTTAAGCCATATTCATTGCAGTAAGTTCTCTTTTGAGACATTCGATGTAATAAGTGTGTGATTGCTACTCTATTATAAATCCTTCGAGTACTGTGTGTGTCAGCATTACCAATCCAGGGATGACACTAAACACAGAGACTTGACCGCCTGAGGTCGGGTCGCTACACACTTAGTCACAATGTTTCAACAAGACTAATGTGAAAGCACTACATGAGAGGATGTCGGCATGCACTTACATAATTTTACCGAACTATGCGGTATGACACGTATTAAATAATATGAACCACACGATTTGAAGTTCCGTATATTTCTTTTCTCCCTAAGAGGAAAAGTGAAAGAACGACTTACAACTTTTTGCTTAGAGGAAATACAATGTTGCATGTTGTCACAAATTATTATCTAGGTTTTGCCCCCTGCTTATGCAACTTCGATCTTAGAGGTTTTAGGCAGGAAGATTGCAAGTCACTAGAGCTTGCGTGGGATCGCATAAAGGAGGCTATAAGAAACTGCCCCAACTATGGGACGGAAGAATGATTAATTCTTCATATATTTTATAATTCTCTTAATCCCATGTAGAAAACCATGTTTGATACAACTGTAGGAGGAATTATTATGGGAAGCCCTATTGAGAAGGCCAAGAAAGTTTATAATGATAGCATGAAGGAGACCATAAATATTGATGAATTAATTGATACCACAAGAGATAAAGAAGAGGTAAACGTGAACTCCATTATCAATATCGATGTTAATGATGTCAAGTTTATTCCTCACAACAATTATAATCCTAACTGGAAAAATCAAGGGGATGCTCCATGCGAGAGCTCCTCCCGACGCATTTAATGCTCCTTCACATTCTCGCGCTCATGTCACAAGCTTCATGGACCGCTACAAACTATCTGCAACTCGGTGCTTCGCTCGTGTGGCTTTTTTTGCATTGTTGGCTAAATAAACCCGATCTCAGTTTTTTTGGTGGATATAGAAAAAGTTCACAAATTTGAAAAATATTCATGAATCCAAAGAATGTTCACAAGTTAAAAAATGAATTTGAAAAAATGCAAATTAAAAAAAGTTCATGAATTCAAAAAAATCATGACTTTAAGAAATGTTCATGAATTAAAGTTCACAAATTTGGGATTTTTTAGCGAATTAAAAAATGTTCACAAATAAAAAAAGGTTTGAAAAATATTTGTGTTTTTTAAAAAGTTATCAAATTTTATAAAAACATGAAAATTAAAAATTAAAAAACTAGCAATACCCATGCGAGGCTTGTCCATCTAGCAAGGTAGGGGGCACGAGAGGCCATAGTACCCCTTGAGGTCGATGCAACGGAGGCGGAGCCGCAACCGGTGACCGGCACCCCCTGACACCAGAATCGCGTCGTGATGGTGTCGGGCTCTGACCATGATGTCACACAGTCCATGTCTAATGTGGACCCCACCTAGAGCGCGACGTCCAGGCCACTGGCTCCGATGAGGAAGAGTAGGGCATGGGAGACGGCAGGGCCTCGTGTCCTATGTGGTCCAGTCTGTGTCCCATTTCCTGCTCTTCCTTGTCGATGACCAAACCTTCACTTTGTCGGTCTCATGGCCGCTAGATAGTAACAAGGACGGGCGTCGATGAAGATTTATACTAGGCTTTACATTGCATGTAATTGTATGAGTTTGAAGATTTGCTAATGAGGTATCTTGTTGTGAAAATGGACATTCGAGGGGTGACCGGTCAATGTCCGCGTCCGCGGAAATTTGAGGGGTTGGATTAGTTGTGTGCGGATATAGATGCCCTCATGCCATCAAACCTTGGGCATATGTGATGTTCTCGTTGTTGGAAACGTGACCGGGGACATTGGCGAGTATCACCGATGGGAGGGAGTCAGGGGACGATGACGTCCGACATTGACATGTGGCTCCTAAGAACCAGACTGGTGAGTGAACACTTCAAAGATGTTAATTTCACCAGAACCCTCACCCTAGCCTTCGGGGTCGCTCCTGGGCCAACTCTGAAGGCGTACCTAGCTGCCACCAAGAGCTATATGTTGTTATGAATTACCAAATCCGGAAGAAAAAGAAAAGAATCGGAGAGAATACGGAACGGTTCTTTTACGAAAAACTGGACCGGGGAAGAAAAAGAGAGGCGCGGCTACCTCGGGAGGCGGGCTCCGGGCGGCGGCGGCTAAGGGCGGCGGCGGCTAGGCGGCGGCGGCTAAGGGCGGCGGCGGCACGGCTAGAGGCGGCGGCGGCGGGTGAGGGGCGCGGGGTGGGGCGCAGCTTGGGAGGAGAGAGGGGCTTGGGTTTTGGTGTGAGGAGAGGGGGGGTGTGGGGGTATTTATATTGGTGAGGGGAGGGGGTTTCTTGGGGTAGGGGACAAGAAATAGAGTAGGAATAGGAAAGAAAAAGAGGAAACGGAGTAGGACTAAAGTCCTACTAGGACTCCAAAAGGGGCGGCGGCGGCGGCCTCCTGGCGCCTGGCGCGCGCGGCACGGGCGATGGCCTGGCCCGCCGGCTGCTGGTTGGGCCTTGGCCCAGGGCGCTACAAGATTTTTTTTAAATCGGTTTCGCGCGCAGAAAAACAAAGAAAAAGAAAACTAAACGGACTCCAAAAAATCTAAAGTAAATTTTCCCCGACTCCTAAAAATGAGCCGAACAAAATGAACTTTACTCCGGACCTAAAATGCAATTTTTGAAAACACGCATTTTTCCCTATCCAAATAAAATGCAAATAAACACCGGAAAACAAAATTTGATTTATCCATTAGATCTTCATTTTCCTAAATTTTGGGAAAGTCATATTATTCCCTCTCTCATTTTTGATATAGGAAAAAATAATTGAAGATGAAATAAATAAATCAAATGATCCTCTTTTCAAATTTTGAGAAAACTCTCAAATATGAAAATAACGAAATCTCCAACTCTCTCCGTGGGTCCTTGAGTTGCGTGAAATTTCTAGGATCAACCAAAATGCATGAAAATATGATATGCATGATGATCTAGTGTATAACATTCCAAATTGAAAATTTGGGATGTTACAAACCTACCCCCCTTAAGATGAATCTCGCCCTCGAGATTCGGGTTGGCTAGAAAATAGGTGAGGGTGGTCTTTGAGCAAATCTTCTTCTCTTTCCCAGGTGGCTTCATCCTCTGAGTGGTGGTTCCACTGAACTTTGCAAAACTTGATAATCTTGCTGCGGGTAACTCTGCTGGCATAATCGAGAATCTTGACTGGCTTCTCCTCATACGTTAAGTCGTCCTTCAACTGAATCGCTTCGAGTGGCACGGTATCTCTTAACGGTACCTCCGCCATCTCGGCATGACATTTCTTCAGCTGAGAAACATGGAATACATCATGAACTCCTGACAGTCCCTCTGGTAATTCCAACTTATAAGCGACTTCTCCCATACGTTGCAAGATCTTGTACGGTCCAACGAAACGCGGTGCTAATTTTCCCTTAACTCCAAAGCGCTTAACTCCTCGAAGTGGGGATACTCGGAGATAAACTCTGCCTCCAGTTTCGTAAACTGTCTCCTTGCGTTTTGAATCTGCGTAGCTCTTCTGCCTGGACTGGGCTACCTTGAGCCTATCGCGAATCAACTTAAGTTTCCATTCAGACTCCTTAATCAAATCTGGTCCAAAGAACTGACGGTCTCCAACTTCGTCCCATGACAACGGTGTCCTGCACCTCCTTCCGTATAAAGCTTCGAAAGGTGCCATCTTCAAACTGGTTTGGTAACTGTTATTATAAGAAAACTCTGCATACGGCAAGTTATCGTCCCAACTAGATCCATAATCTAGTGCACAAGCTCTCAGCATATCTTCCAAAATCTGATTGACTCTCTCGGTCTGTCCATCTGTCTGCGGGTGAAAAGCTGTGCTGAACTCAAGTCTGTTTCCTAAAGTTTCATGCAACTGATTCCAAAATTTTGAGGTAAATTGGGTTCCTCTATCTGATACGATACTCCTCGGAACTCCATGCAAACATATGATCCTAATCATGTATATCTTTGCCAACTTAGCACTGGTGTAAGTGGTCTTAACTGGAATGAAATGTGCTACCTTCGTTAAACGATCAACTACTACCCATATCGAGTCATAGCCTGCTTTCGTCCTGGGTAGTCCGGTGATAAAATCCATGCCTATCTTATCCCACTTCCATTCGGGTATCGGCAATGGTTGTAACAATCCTGCTGGCTTCTGATGCTCTGCCTTTACTCTCTGACATACGTCACAAACTGCTACATGTGCTGCAATATCCTTCTTCATTCCGGTCCGCCAGAATGTTTCCTTCAAATCCAAATACATCTTGGTATTCCCTGGGTGAATCGAATACGGTGAATCATGTGCCTCTTGCAAAATCAACTTCCCGATCTCCGGGTCATTGGGCACATAAACACGGTCTTCAAACCATAGGGTGTCGTGCTCATCCTCACGAAATCCTTTAGCTTTTCCTTTGCTCAATTTCTCTTTTATAGCAGAAATCTCCTTGTCAGATTTCTAGGCTTCTCTGATCTTATCCATCAATGTTGACTGAATCTCCAATGTTGCTACATAGCCTCTCGGAACTATTTCCAAACATAGCTCACGAAGGTTTTCTGCTAACTCCTTTGGTATTTTCCCCGTTATTAGAGTATTGACATGGCTCTTACGGCTCAATGCATCAGCTACTACATTAGCTTTTCTGGGATGGTAATGCAATCTCATATCATAATCCTTGATGAGCTCCAACCATCTCCTTTGTCTGAGGTTCAGCTCCTTCTGCGTGAAAATGTACTTCAAACTCTTGTGATCCGTGTACACCTCACAATGATTTCCAATGAGGAAATGTCTCCACGTCTTCAATGCATGCACTACGGCTGCTAACTCCAAATCATGCGTGGCATAATTCAACTCATGAGGCTTCTGTTGCCGTGAAGCATACGAAACAACTCTTCCTTCCTGCATAAGCACTGCTCCAAGTCCTCGACGTGAAGCGTCGCAATACACCTCATAATCCTTGGTCCGATCTGGCAAAATCAATACTGGTGAGGTAACCAAACCTTTCTTCAACTCCTGGAAACTAGCCTCACACTCCTCAGTCCATTTGAACTTCATATCCTTCTTCAGCAATTCAGTCATAGGCTTTGCAATCTTTGAGAAATTCTCAATAAATCTCCGGTAGTATCCTGTGAGTCCAAGAAAACTCCGGATCTCTCCAACTGTTGTTGGTGCTTCCCATTCGGTTACGGTCTCAACCTTTGTGGGGTCAACTGCTATACCTTCTCCGGATATAACGTGTCCGAGGAATCCAACTTCCTTCAACCAAAACTCACATTTGCTGAATTTGGTGTATAACTGATGTTCCCTTAGTTTCTCCAAAACCAAACGCAAATGTTCCTTATGCTCCTCTTCATTCTTTGAATAAACCAGGATGTCATCAATGAATACTACGACGAACTTATCCAAAAACTCCATAAACACTTTGTTCATCAGGTTCATAAAATAGGCAGGTGCGTTAGTCAATCCAAATGACATAACGGTGTACTCATACAGTCCATATCTCGTGGTGAATGCTTTCTTAGGTATGTCCTGCTCTCGAATCTTCAATTGATGGTACCCTGATCGCAAATCGATCTTGGAAAACACTTTAGCTCCTTGCAACCGATCAAACAGATCGTTGATCATTGGCAGTGGGTACTTGTTCTTGATGGTTACTTCATTCAATCCCCGATAATCTACAACCATCCTTAATGATCCATCCTTCTTTTCCACTAGAAGTACGGGTGATCCCCAAGGCGAAGAACTTGGGCGAATGTAACCTTTATCCAATAACTCCTTAATCCGATTCTTAATTTCCACCAAATCCTTTGCTGGCATCCGGTACGGTCGCTTCGATATTGGGCCTGTACCTGGCAATAACTCAATCAAAAACTCAATGTCTCTATCTGGTGGCATGCCTGGCAATTCCTCAGGAAATACATCAGGAAAATCCTTTACCACTGGTACTTCTTCTTGCACAACTCCTGTTAAGCAGTTCACTTGTGTCCTATTTGGCACATGCCGGGATACATACTTGATCCTTCTTCCTTCTGGTGTGGTAAGCAAAATTGTCTTACTGGCGCAATCGATGTTTCCTCCATGCATCGACAGCCAATCCATACCAAGAATCACATCCAGACCTTGGGATTCCAGAATAATTAAATCCGTTGGGAAAACATGCCTTCCTATACTTAATGGCACTTGGAAACATCCTTGTCTGGCCATGTACTCTGCTCCTGGCGAGCTTACTAGCATAGGCGTTTTAAGAATCCTAGTGGGCAGGATATACTTTTCCACAAATCCCCTTGATATGTATGAATGCGATGCACCAGTATAAAAAAGAACGAGTGCAGTAAATGACTTAACCAAAAACTTACCTATTACTGCATCGGGCTGATCTTCAACCTCCTCCACATTAACGTGGTTCACCTGTCCCCTATTGAAAGGGTTCGGCTTCTTCCCAGAGCTTCCATTGCCATTTCCATTCTAGCCTTCAGGACATTCATTGGCATAATGCCCTGGCTTCGAACACTTATAGCAAGTGACGTGGCTCAAGTCCTTTTTGGCTGGGGTGGATGGGGTGGTCCGGTTCTGGCCGTTGCTTCCTCCATTCCCATTACCATTCTTGTGGCCATTATGGTTGTGCGAACTACCTCCTCCATGGGTGTGCTGAAAATGAAATCCCGGTTTAGGGGCAAAACGGGGCTTCTGCTGGGCTCCAGAGTTATACTTCCCCTGTCCATATTTCCTCTTGCGGTTCTCAATCTGCTGTTGCTTCCCTTCAATCATGATGGCACGATCTACCAACTCCTGGTAGTTGTTGAAACTTGCTACCATCAACTGCATGCTTAGTTCATCATTCAATCCTTCCAGAAACTTCTCCTGCTTAGCTGCATCCGTAGCAATGTCATCTGGGGCATAACATGCTAACTTGCTGAAGTCGTCAACGTACTGGCCAACTGTCCTTCCTCCTTGGCGTAAGTTGCGAAACTCACGCTTCTTTATGGCCATAGCTCCTGCTGAAACATGGGCAGTGCGGAAAGCTTGCTGAAACTGATCCCATGTGACAGTGTAAACTGGGTAAGTGGCTGTGAAATTCTCCCACCATGCTGACGCCGGTTCGTCAAGCTGGTGAGCGGCAAACTTCACTTTCTCACCATCCGTGCATCCTGCAGTGGTCAAATCCCTTCCTATCTTGCGGAGCCAATCGTCTGCTACTATTGGCTCGGTGCTACTGGAAAACACCGGCGGATTCAGCCTAAGAAAACGGGCTAAGTGGTCAACAGGTGGTGGTGGGTTGTTGTTGTTGTTCTGCTGGTTCTGGACTAACATCTGCATCAATTGATTCTGCTGCTGGATCAACTGAGTGAGCTCCAGGGGGAATCCATTGTCACGTCTCAGAGGCATCTGAGGGTTTAGAAGAGACGAGAATTAAGAATAGAGTGAGGTCTAAGGGAAAACACTACCCCAATGCACATGAGCAAATGCACACAAAATCACTTCATTCAATCAAACAAGGGCTTACAAACGGTCTAACTATCGCAAAAGTGCTCGACTATAATGTTTACATGGGGGAATACTACTACTATCTGGTGGTCATCTAGAAATTTGAACCGGTGGAAGACTCCATGATATCTGCTCCAGCTTCGTCTTCAAAGTCGGGTTCACTTGGATCCGTATCGGTGTCGTCGATGATGATGTAGTTGTCCGGACATGCGACATACTCGTCCTCCTTCCTGGATGCTAACTTCCCCTTGAGTTCTTCAATCTCCTGCTTAAGATCGCCATTGTGTCTCGCTAGAGCTATGATCTCATCCATGTAGTCCTTGCGTGTAGACTTCAGTTCTCCTTCTAACTCGATGATCCTTGCCTTCGCATTCTTCACCTCTATCATGTCATTGCACATCTGGTTCTCGTGGTGTCGAATGTGCTGGTTTAACTCCTGGATGAAAGATGCAATGGATCTATCCTTCTTGGTGCTGACTAACTCCCATTGTTCGTCTCGGCGTCCGCAAATCTGGTAGATAGTGTCCTTGAGGTCTTCTTGGTAGACTTCTCCAATGCGTCCTATGGTGATATGAGCTGCCATGCTCCTTCCCAGACTCCAGGTTGGTGCATTGAAAACACTATCTATAGGCTTTGTGATCGGCGCGAATGTCCTTCCCGGAATGTGAGCTTGAATCTTCCAGCGCTCCTCTTCAGGCAGAGTGGCGTTGAAGGTTCCCGTGAAGCTTGGTAATACAATGTTCAGGTACTTGGTGACTTCCTTCAGGTGAAATCCAAATGGTGTGCCTTCATCCGGTTGAGCGTACTTAATCTTTGCGTTCGTCATCCTAAAAGAGTAGAAAAGATGAGGAGTTAGAAAATGAGAAGAGAATGGTGATCTATGGCTTTAACTTAGTGGTCGTGTCCTACAGTCAGCGTGTGCTCTGATACCATCTCTGTAGCGACCCGACCCGAATGGATCAAGCGCTCTGTGCTCAGGTGTCATCCCTGGATCAGTAATGCTGACACCGCACAGTACATCGAAGGATTTATAGCAGAGTGGCAATCACACACTTATTACATCGTTGTCTCAAAGAGAACTTATTACAATAAGAATGGCTTAAGGCCATCTAATGTCGATAACAGCGGAAGACTCGGAAGATAAATGGGTCCATCAACTCCAACGGCATCACTGAGTATAGAACCACGACCTAAAAGCACCTTACTCGTTGTCTGAAAAGTCTGCAACATGAAAGTTGCAGCCCGAACGGGTCAGCACATGGAATATGCTGGCAATGTAACACATAGAGAGTAATGGAATGAAACAGCTATACTATATGCATATATGGTTGGTGGAAAGATCTATGGTTACTATTTTGCGTAAAGCCAGTTTTTCCCTACTGCAAAGGAATAAATTTATTTAACTATCATGGTGGTTGTGAAACATCGAGAATGGTTGACAGCATTCCGATCCCAATTAAGTGAACAATTAAAACCCAACAACATTAATTAGAAGTAACATGTTGAGATTCACATGATATTCAAGTACTAGATACTCAAGATGTCCATGACCGGGGACACGGCTAATCATGATTAGTTTGTACACTTTGCAGAGGTTTGCGCACTTTTCCCCACAAGACTCGATCGCCTCCGTTTGGTTTCTCGCACTACATGGTGTTTGAGAAGACAGATGACCGAGACATAGTCTTTCAGAAGCGCTAGCACCTTACGATCGGGTAGACCGGTACACCTACATCCCCTACATCTACTAGTCTACCACTGTAAGAGTTCGCACAACTTAGTCAACTATGCCAGAGCCCATAATGGCTTGTGGCTGCACACGGAAGTTACTAGCATGAATGATCTTATGATCCCTTTGAGCCTGGGTGGCGGTCCAAAAAAAACAGGCAAGTCCTGATAGACATCAGGTGCCTCAATCCACCCAGATGTGTGTTTAAGTTGCCACCTTAGATAAACCATTAAAATTATCAACTCACATCTGTCATGGATATCACTCACCCAATCCACGGCTACTAGCATAGCATGGCATAATAAGCAAACATAGAAGTAACTCCCAAAGGTTCATAATAACACAGATAATAGGTACAACCTCATCTACTTCCCATCCCACAATTTAATTTGATCCTAAACATGCAATGTGAGAGGATTGATCTAATGCAATAAAACATGGGTTGTAGAAAAGGTATGATCAAAGTGTTACTTGCCTTGCTGATGATCCGCGAGACCTAGGGAATCGAAGTAACAAGTGGCGCAATCCGGGTGATCTATCGCAGACAAACAACAAGCACACAATAAGTACTCATCTAATGCACAGGTAAAACTCGAACAAAAGAATGAACCAAAAAGTTCAACTTAAGAACTCCGGTTGCAAAGAAAGAACGAACCGAACAAAGAAATGGAAGACAAACGGCTGAAGAAAACAACTCGGTTCTAGCAAGTTGAAACTAGGTCAAGTTTTACCGGGGCAAAAACTTGTTTAAGTTGATTAGACGGAACGGCGGTTTCGGGACGAAACTCCAGGCGCTTGAATCACCTGATTCCGATAAACGAGCGAGAAGAAAGACTAGAACGAAGATCGGATCGGAGATCACGATCGCGGAATAAATCCGACGTAAAGAAAAAGAAGAACGATTAAACGAACGGGCGTCGTTAACCAGGGAAATAATCGGTGATCACGTTCGTTGAGACGAACGGTCCGAAAGAAGAACGAAAACCGATCTAGGGTTTCGGAAAAGAAAACCGAAAAGAAACGAAAAACTGATCTAGGGTTTTGGAAGAAAACCGAAACAAAAACCGGAAGAAAAAGAAAAGAATCGGAGAGAAAACGGAATGGTTCTTTTAGGAAAAACCAGACCGGGGAAGAAAAAGAGAGGCGCGGCTACCTCGGGAGGCGGGCTCCGGGCGGCGGCGGCTAAGGGCGGCGGCGGCTAGGCGGCGGCTAAGGGCGACGGCGGCGCGGCTAGAGGCGGCGGCGGCGGGTGAGGGGCGCTGGGTGGGGCGCGGCTTGGGAGGAGAGAGGGGCTTGGGTTTTGGTGTGAGGAGAGGGGGGGGGGTGTGGGGGTATTTATATTGGTGAGGGGAGGGGGTTTCTTGGGGTAGGGGACAAGAAATAGAGTAGGAATAGGAAAGAAAAAGAGGAAACGGAGTAGGACTAAAGTCCTACTAGGACTCCAAAAGGGGCGGCGGCGGCGGCCTCCTGGCGCGCGCGGCGCGGGCGATGGCCTGGCCGGCCGGCTGCTGGCTGGCCTTGGCCCAGGGCGCTGCAAGATTTTTTTTTAAATCGGTTTCGCGCGCAGAAAAACAAAGAAAAAGAAAACTAAACGGACTCCAAAAAATCTAAAGTAAATTTTCCCCGACTCCAAAAAATGAGCCGAACAAAATGAACTTTACTCCGGACCTAAAATGCAATTTTTGAAAACACGCATTTTTCCCTATCCAAATAAAATGCAAATAAACACCGGAAAAGAAAATTTGATTTATCCATTAGATCTTCATTTTCCTAAATTTTGGGAAAGTCATATTATTCCCTCTCTCATTTGTGACACCCCAAAAATTTGGCCTTGTTTTAATGAATTAATTTTTTTCCAGGAATTAAAACTTTGATTTTCAAAGCTCCATTTTGATTTTTAAATCATTTCCTTCCCTGTTATGATGAGTTTTTCCCAAAGAGAAAACTTTCAAATACGTTATTGGACTTGTTTAACCTCTCAAGAAAAACTTTTCTTTTATCAGTATAACTAATTACCTAATTAAATTGCTTGATCTTTATTTTCTTGAAAAATGGTTTTTCAAGGTTATATGGCCATATTTGAACTACAACCATTTGATAAGTTCACCTAAAATTCTAACCAAAATTTGGAGATGTCATGTGATGTTTTTAAATCACTTTTATACAAAAATATCTCTTATTCATGAAATATTTTGAGCTCTACACTCAATTTTTCTTCTCTGGTCCAGAGTGCAATTTGCACTACAACCCATTTAAATATTTCTTTCTGGCCTCCACCAAAATTATGGGATGTTGGTAGTAGCATATGATTCAACTTTATGCAAAAACCCAATGATGTTATTTGAAAAATTTGAGTGAATCAACCTCATTTTCATTCTGGTCCAGCCTTGTGATTTCTACTACAACCCTATTTAATTTTGCTCCAATGATCTTGTACTTTCCCCTACTTGTAGACAGCCCTACCAAACCCCTAAGTCCAGGAGCATGCACCCATTGGCATATTTTTGGTTCATGAAATAATGTCATTTATTTCTTGTCCAGAATTGTAGTTTTGCAAAACTTGCACTAGCAAGTTTCTGCTTTTGGCAAACTAACCCTACCACTCTCTCTTGCATCTAAGGAGACACTGATCTGGAGTTTTTGACCACTCCAAGACCTACCTAAGTGCCCTTAGCATTTTGTCAAACACCCTGAGTGCATAGCCAGATTTGGCATGGATTCAAGTTTACTTTGTGAACTTGGCCACCTGACCTAACCACCATGCCCATTCACCCTCTATCTAACCCTAACCTAGTCCTGTTTCTTCCCAGCCTCAACCGCGACCTCTAGCATGCTCTGGCATTACGTCGAGCACGTCCCGTGCATGCCCGGAGCGCGAGCAGAGCGTGCGTTTGGCACGCACGTGCGCCGAGCCGACACGCTGGCCCCCACGGTTTTGGCCCGCTCTGCAGCACCATGCCACGCGCTCCCCTCCTCACAGCAACGCGCCAAGCCGCCCTGGCAGCCTACTGCGACGCCGACAGAGCTTTTGGCGGCACACCGGCGTCCGCAGCGCGCCTCTGCCACGGTCGGCGCCGCCAAAGCTACTCCCGCTCGCCAGCTCGCCCCTGGAGCAGTGCCCACTTGTCCGCTAGCTCCTACCGTCATCCCCAGCCACGCCACGTTGCCCTGCAAGCTATAGAGAGGCGGTTCGCCGGCATCCTCATCCAGCCGCCGCGGAACCGACCTCGACGAGCTATAAAAGGAGGCCCCCGAGCTTCCCCGAGCACGCAGGCAACCTCAGGCCACCCCTATGGCACTCCCCTAGCTCGCATTCGACCCGGGGAGGCCTCCTTCCTCATCTCCGGCAACTCCTGCCGCCGCCACCGCCCCGGCCAATCCGGCACCTCCAGTACCTCCCCCTCTCCGTTCTCTTCGCCAGGAGCTTCCTCATCCTCCCGTGAACCATTCCCACTACTCAATTTTTATCGGGACACATCGCGGGAGAAAAATCACCTTGCTCCCGAAGCTCCCCTCCGCCGCGAAGCTCACCGCCGACGACCCCGTCCACCCCCGAGACCGTAACACCCACCGGCGGGACCGCCTCGACCCCCTGAGCCCGTGGATGGCTTCGGTTTCTCGAACGGAGCCGCCAATCGCCGGCGGAGATCGCCGGAGTTCCGCCTCCGCTCGGGACAGAGAAAGAGGAGGGAGAAGACTGGTCAAACCTGACCAGTGGGCCCTCTGGACCCACTGTCAGCGACCCCGTGCCTGTCCACGTGGGATTAAGTGAAGGCGTAATCCCCCCAGTACGTTTACCCTGCACCGAAAGCGTATTCTATCTGAAGCGTTTTCTTTTATACATTTAATTTAAAAACAGATTTGACCAGAACTTTGACTGGCTATAACTTTTTAAATATAACTCCAAATGAATTAATTCTTTTTCCTACATCTCTCAAATATTGTCTAGTTTATTTTAAGATTTATTTGAAAATTTTCCAAACAACTTTTTTGTACTGTTTTTGAAATATGTGTTATTTGCATATTTTTGGAAATAGGATTTTTGGGAGAGAAGGAAGCTTTCAAAAATTTTGGAGAGCACCCCCACCTCTCCGCACCATTAAAGGCAAGCATTCTGAACCCTGGCATAATGTTTTTGGTGTGTTAATTGACACGTTTATAACACCACCTTATATTGGAGAGCTTGTTATTTCATGTGATATGATCATTTGCATGAGGCATATTAGTGATTACCTTGCTGTTGGAAATGAATATACCTGTGATGGTAATCACCCTCATGTGCCTTGCATGCATGCCGGAAAGGAATCTGGGAAAGCCTCTGCCTTGGGTAGGAGTGAGCGTGTCGCCGGTCCCCGTCGGGACGGTTATGTCCGGTATGGCATGGTAAGGTATATTGAGTGGTGATTTTGTTGATTGAAATATATTTGTTTACATGTCATGCAGGGAACTTATAAACCTCCTGAGTCGACCGTAGACCGAGTCTTGTTTCCAGTAACCCCCATACTTGCTATGTACTACCACTTGTCCTTGCCGCAGGTAGGGTATGGTTCAGTAAGTCGTCAACCCCTTTCAAGCACACACCGTACAGAGAGGCCATGGTGGAAGATATCGGTTGTAGCCGGTAGGCATGCCACCTGGTCCGGGGGCATGGGTGTTTCCGGTTGAGACCGAGAGGGGAGGCCACCCCTTAGAGCGCGCGATATAAATTTGATCCCATGCCACGCGAGGTTGTAGCCTCCCCACTTAGAGTTTTGCTTAACAAGTGTCATGGGTGATTCCAGACACCGATGAGTTAAGCTGGTGTGTGCAAGTTAGGCGTGTTTTCAACTAAAAGGCCGTAGACGGAATTAGTCCCGATGGACTAAAGGAATCCGTTACTCGTGGGTAAAGAGTACACCCTCTGCAGAGATTTTACCTATTCGAATAGCCGTGTCCATGGTTAAGGATTATAGTCTGGGATGGGTCAAGTGTTGGTCTTAATGTCGGTGTTCGGAGGTGAAATTGTTAAACCAAACTTGGATACCGACTGGTGACTTGTGAGAACCATGATTATTATTTTATGATGGACTAACCCGTTGCATTATTGTATTATCGAGTATCCCTGGGATGGTTCTACCTCCTGGATATTTATTGTGATTATTTATCCTCAAGCCCTTTTATGTGGTGTCGCTCAGACGCCCGACTGTGGCATTTCTTTTAAGCCCTTTATGTGGTGTCGCTCAGACGCCCGACTGTGGCATTTGTTTTAAGCCCTTTATGTGGCATCGCTTAGACGCCCGACTGTGGCATTTCTTTTTAAGCCCTTTATGTGGTGTCGCTTAGACGCCCGACTGTGGCATTTCTTTTAAAGCCCTTTATGTGGTGTCGCTCAGACGCCCGACTGTGGCATTTCTTTTAAAAGCCCTTTATGTGGTGTCGCTCAGACGCCCGACTGTAGCATTTTATTCCCACTCTATTATTTCTTATTCATGTTGCATATAAATAACCTGCTTGCATGCATAAAAGATATTTTATTTGTGACTGACGATGTGATCATAGAATATTTCAGTGCATGTTTATCAATTATATTATCCCAGTGTTCAAAATGTTTGCGAGTACATTCAAAGTACTCACTGGCTTGTCCCTGGCTATTGTCTTGGCCAGATTTCTGCTGGAGAGGAGCGTGACGATGACAGCCCCGGAAACTAAGCAACGGTGATAGCAGCCTCGCGAAGATAGGAGTTAACCTGGTCAGCTGTTCCCGTGGGAAATGGAGTCCCATACACTAATGATTCACAAACCGCTTCCGCCATCGACCACTAGAAAACCATTTGATGTACTCATAGGCCACAATGGTCTTGTACTACACATTTTGTACTTTTGCTTGGAATTTCTGTAACAAGTTGGTGCCTCATCAGCTAACAGTAATCCTGGGGCTGGTGAGCACAACGGCCATTTTCTGGAAATTTATGTCCGGAAAACCGGTCGTGACAGACTTGGTATCAGAGCCAGGATGACCATTGGCTAACCCTATCTTAGCCAGGTCTATAAACTTAGGCAAACCAACCCACCAAACCATAACCAAACCCCAGCCAAGCTTCTCGTGCAAGATAGCCACACAGTGACCCAACACCTTTTGGCAGTCGGTGCCCAACCTATCAACCTAACCTGTCACTCATGCGCCAGTGATCGAATCCTAAATAGTCCTTTCTCGCAAGCGTGCGAAGGAAGACTCCGTCCCCTTTTCCTATAAAAAGGGGCACGCTAGCCCCAACATAGCACAACACAGCCTCTTCCCCAAACCAAGCCGCAATGCCTGGCCCTGTCGTACACAATGAGACCACAGCAACCAACCTTGGAGGCTTTGTGACCATACTCGCAAACCTCACCCGTCGTGCCTATGCGTTAGAAGAGCCCCCAGAATATGTTGTGTACCAAGGACCCATGAGTGGTGAGAACCGTCAATTCTGGGCCACTGTACACATCTACGGTAGGGGTCTAGAGCCCGAGCGCCCCTACAGGTTCATCGGAAGAACAACTTCCTTTGAGCTTCAAGCCATCCAACTAGCTGCTCGAGAGGCTATAGTTCATCTCCGGCACTTGTCGCCCAGAGTTAACTGTCGCTCGTTCCACTACTACCCCAGATGTGAAGGGTATGGTAGGCCACCCCAAGTTGCCAACGGAGATCACGAGACGGATCCTGCATTGTTGCACCTAGTGCGCTATGTAAGTGCACTAGAGGAACTATGCGATCAAATCACTATTGATCTAATCGCCGCTCATGGAGAGCTGGTTCGTCGAGCCCCGGCAAGAGAAGAGAACGAGCCCAACGCCGACAACCCAGTCGTGCTGTTTGGACACCCGATCAAATCCCTAAGGCCTGCCCCAGCCATCAGCCAAGGTGCTGCGATAACCCCAGAAGTGCTTCGTCGCATATTGGGAGCACACTCCAACGGGATTGTGGCCAACAATCCCCGAGATGGTCCTCATCGCTACCCCGAGCCTGCAGCCCCTCAACCCACTCCAGCTAATTCCGATGACGAGACCCGTGGAGGAGCCTCAAGGCACGCCCGCTTGGATGTAAACGAGGTAGACTAGGTCACCCGAGTTGTATCGAGTCCCAGTGTACCCTCGCTTTGTAATCGTGTGGCCTCGTATTTAAATGCCGCCTGTTGTCGTGCCTCTATTTTAATAGTGGCCTTGCCTGGATACGCCAGTATGCAGTATAAGATTCCTATCCCGGACACAGTTACCAAAAACCACCCCGTCAACCCCACAGTAACACATCACTATAGTGAAATGTGTGAATCTGTGGCTTGACCCCGACCCTTGGGACAGAGCTGAAATTTTCTTTACCATTCACCTCGGTAAAATGACCCAGCTCCGGTGCTATAAAAAGGCCACCGCGTGACCTTGCCAAGCACCTCTCACCTTGTGCACCACCCTCACAACCATTTCCTAGCCATGCCGAGCCCTAGCATTTATCTGAGAACCCCAGATGCAACCCCGGGTAGTTTTGTCAAAATATTGCGGGATTTTACCTGCAGTACCATGGGCGCTACCCAGCCACCCCAGTACGAGCTGTTCAAATCAAGAATTACCCCTTCCACCTCAAGATATTGGGCAGCAGTACACATCCCTCCCGTAAACTCAAACCAAGATCCAACGGAAGTCTCCTTCGTGGGGAAATCTATGCCCACCCCACATATGGCCATAGAAGCTGTTGCATACGAAGCGCTTGCTCGCCTTCGATTCGCGGTACCCTATGCCAGCGAACGAGGGTATTATTACTTCCCGAGCCGTGCAGCGCCCGAAGGAGTGACATCTTTTCCCGATGGACGAATTGAGAGAGACCCAGTCCTGGCCAACCTTGTCCAGTACGTCATCGCTCAAGAGCGTTTAACCCAACGTGTGATGGGTTATCTCCAGAGCCTCGCAGATTTAAATCCTCAGATCGCCATCGGCAGAGCACTAAGGCCCGACCAGGAGAGACACGTGCATCGACTGGTCAATCCACTTTCCCCGATAGAAGAGGAGTGTATCCCAGTACCAGAGACGTTTTCTAGGGACCCCGTCCAGTTACCGTTTCCATTTTAGACGTCGCTGCAGTGTTCATTATTTGCAACATTTATTTATGTGTGTGACCTATGCGTGATACCCTGAGTTTGTACGACAAGTCAATTAATTGGCTTCTACTAATGTGCGTAGTTTTTGTTGTGGTTTATGCTCCTTTAAATTAACTGTATTTCCCTCGCAAAATCCTGGAGTGAGATTTCTTTTCCCTGAGTTGCTACATCTGCACCTTCTCATGACGTGGATTATTTTATTTCACACAGCACCACGCAGCAGACTCACAACCATTACCATTCGAACACATACACTATTTGCAAAACTTTGCAACGGTGTTACATCCAGCTAATCACCCCCCTAACAACAGTTAGCACCCGGCACACCCCATATACTCCTCATGATCACCACCACCGCGGAGAGCCAACACCCGAGCAGCAGCGTCGCGACGATCGTCGAGGATCATCACGAATAGGAGCACAGAGAGCCCCAGTAGTGTCGCCAGCCCTCCAAATATCAGGATCGCAAACCAGTCCGGCATCGCCTCCGCCATTAGAGCCTAACCCGAGCTTTTGTAAGCAGTAATGGAGGGAGAAGGAGGAGGAGAGGTGAGGCCAGGTGTGAGGAAGAAGAGAGAGGCACCCCGTCCGTTTTATAGCTCGAGCTCGGTGTACGGTGGGCGAAGTCCACCAACGCCGCTTGTCGCCGATCGCCGGTGTCCGGAGTCGAATCCGCGAGCAGTGCCGACAGCGCGCTGGCCCGCGAGGTGAGTGCACGCTGCACCGGCAGCTAGCACGCCGCGCACTACCACGGTACGGCCTAGATGCCCTACGCGCTAGGCATCGCCGGTGGAGAAAGCGCGCGGGAGAGAGGAAGAAGAGAGAACCAGAGGGAGAAGAAGAGACTGACAGTGGACCCCGGGTCCATCTGTCAGCCAGAGGGAGCACTGTGCTCTCGGGTACGACCAGCGTATATTTAAATTTGGAAGTTATTCTAAATTTATATCCAGCGTAGAATCTCACGTTTTTGTCCCGAACCGTAGACTTTTCCACACAGCACCAGTTTTCACACTGTGGTTTTTCACCACTTATTGCCCTCTCACTGTAGCCACATTTTTACTGCTTATTGTTCTTCTTAAAACAGCTTTTAACAAATCTCGAGGACGAGATTTTTCTTAAGGGGGGTAGTGTTGTGACACCCCAAAAATTTGGCCTTGTTTTAATGAATTAAATTTTTTGCCAGGAATTAAAACTTTGATTTTCTGAGCTCCATTTTGATTTTAAAATCATTTCCTTCCCTGTTATGATGAGTTTTTCCCAAAGAGAAAACTTTCAAATACATTATTGGACTTGTTTAACCTCTCAAGAAAAACTTTTCTTTTATCAGTATAACTAATTACCTAATTAAATTGCTTGATCTTTATTTTCTTGAAAAATGGTTTTTCAAGGTTATATGGCCATATTTGAACTACAACCATTTGATAAATTCACCTAAAATTCTAACCAAAATTTGGAGATGTCATGTGATGTTTTTAAATCACTTTTATACAAAAATATCTCTTATTCATGAAATATTTTGAGCTCTACACTCAATTTTTCTTCTCTGGTCCAGAGTGCAATTTGCACTACAACCCATTTAAATATTTCTTTCTGGCCTCCACCAAAATTATGGGATGTTGGTAGTAGCATATGATTCAACTTTATGCAAAAACCCAATGATGTTATTTGAAAAATTTGAGTGAATCAACCTCATTTTCATTCTGGTCCAGCCTTGTGATTTCTACTACAACCCTATTTAATTTTGCTCCAATGATCTTGTACTTTCCCCTACTTGTAGACAGCCCTACCAAACCCCTAAGTCCAGGAGCATGCACCCATTGGCATATTTTTGGTTCATGAAATAATGTCATTTATTTCTTGTCCAGAATTGTAGTTTTGCAAAACTTGCACTAGCAAGTTTCTGCTTTTGGCAAACTAACCCTACCACTCTCTCTTGCATCTAAGGAGACACTGATCTGGAGTTTTTGACCACTCCAAGACCTACCTAAGTGCCCTTAGCATTTTGTCAAACACCCTGAGTGCATAGCCAGATTTGGCATGGATTCAAGTTTACTTTGTGAACTTGGCCACCTGACCTAACCACCATGCCCATTCACCCTCTATCTAACCCTAACCTAGTCCTGTTTCTTCCCAGCCTCAACCGCGACCTCTAGCATGCTCTGGCATTACGTCGAGCACGTCCCGTGCACGCCCGGAGCGCGAGCAGAGCGTGCGTTTGGCACGCACGTGCGCCGAGCCGACACGCTGGCCCCCACGGTTTTGGCCCGCTCTGCAGCACCATGCCACGCGCTCCCCTCCTCACAGCAACGCGCCAAGCCGCCCTGGCAGCCTACAGCGACGCCGACAAAGCTTTTGGCAGCACACCGGCGTCCGCAGCGCGCCTCTGCCACGGTCGGCGCCGCCAAAGCTACTCCCGCTCGCCAGCTCGCCCCTGGAGTAGTGCCATTCATATCCGCTAGCTCCTGCCGTCATCCCCAGCCACGCCACGTTGCCCTGCAAGCTACAGAGAGGCGGTTCGCCGGCATCCTCATCCGGCCGCCGCGGAACCGACCTCGACGAAGCTATAAAAGGAGGCCCCCGAGCTTCCCCGAGCACGCAGGCAACCTCAGGCCACCCCTATGGCACTCCCCTAGCTCGCATTCGACCCGGGGAGGCCTCCTTCCTCATCTCCGGCAACTCCTGCCGCCGCCACCGCCCCGGCCAATCCGGCACCTCCAGTACCTCCCCCTCTCCGTTCTCTTCGCCAGGAGCTTCCTCATCCTCCCGTAACCATTCCCACTACTCAATTTTATCGGGACACACGCGGGAGAAAAATCACCTTGCTCCCGAAGCTCCCCTCCGCCGCGAAGCTCACCGCCGACGACCCCGTCCACCCCCGAGACCGTAACACCCACCGGCGGGACCGCCTCGACCCCCTGAGCCCGTGGATGGCTTCGGTTTCTCGAACGGAGCCGCCAATCGCCGGCGGAGATCGCCGGAGTTCCGCCTCCGCTCGGGACAGAGAAAGAGGAGGGAGAAGACTGGTCAAACCTGACCAGTGGGCCCTCTGGACCCACTATCAGCGACGCCGTGCCTGTCCACGTGGGATTAAGTGAAGGCGTAATCCCCCCAGTACGTTTACCCTGCACCGAAAGCGTATTCTATCTGAAGCGTTTTCTTTTATACATTTAATTTAAAAACAGATTTGACCAGAACTTTGACTGGCTATAACTTTTTAAATATAACTCCGAATGAATTAATTATTTTTCCTACATCTCTCAAATATTGTCTAGTTTATTTAAGATTTACTTGAAAATTTTCCAAACAACTTTTTTGTACTGTTTTTGAAATATGTGTTATTTGCATATTTTTGGAAATAGGATTTTTGGGAGAGAAGGAAGCTTTCAAAAATTTTGGAGAGCACCCCCACCTCTCCGCACCATTAAAGGCAAGCATTCTGAACCCTGGCATAATGTTTTTGGTGTGTTAATTGACACGTTTATAACACCACCTTATATTGGAGAGCTTGTTATTTCATGTGATATGATCATTTGCATGAGGCATATTAGTGATTACCTTGCTATTGGAAATGAATATACCTGTGATGGTAATCACCCTCATGTGCCTTGCATGCATGCCGGAAAGGAATCTGGGAAAGCCTCTGCCTTGGGTAGGAGTGAGCTTGTCGCCGGTCCCCGTCGGGATGGTTATGTCCGGTATGGCATGGTAAGGTATATTGAGTGGTGATTTTGTTGATTGAAATATATTTGTTTACATGTCATGCAGGGAACTTATAAACCTCCTGAGTCGACCGTAGACCGAGTCTTGTTTCCAGTAACCCCCATACTTGCTATGTACTACCACTTGTCCCTGCCGCAGGTAGGGTATGGTTCAGTAAGTCGTCAACCCCTTTCAAGCACACACCGTACAGAGAGGCCATGGTGGAAGATATCGGTTGTAGCCGGTAGGCATGCCACCTGGTCCGGGGGCATGGGTGTTTCCGGTTGAGACCGAGAGGGGAGGCCACCCCTTAGAGCGCACGATATAAATTTGATCCCATGCCACGCGAGGTTGTAGCCTCCCCACTTAGAGTTTTTCTTAACAAGTGTCATGGGTGATTCCAGACACCGATGAGTTAAGCTGGTGTGTGCAAGTTAGGCGTGTTTTCAACTAAAAGGCCGTAGACGGAATTAGTCCCGATGGACTAAAGGAATCCGTTACTCGTGGGTAAAGAGTACACCCTCTGCAGAGATTAAACCTATTCGAATAGCCGTGTCCATGGTTAAGGATTATAGTCTGGGATGGGTCAAGTGTTGGTCTTAATGTCAGTCTTCGGAGGTGAAATTGTTAAACCAAACTTGGATACCGACTGGTGACTTGTGAGAACCATGATTATTATTTTATGATGGACTAACCCGTTGCATTATTGTATTATCGAGTATCCCTGGGATGGTTCTACCTCCTGGATATTTATTGTGATTATTTATCCTCAAGCCCTTTTATGTGGTGTCGCTCAGACGCCCGACTGTGGCATTTCTTTTAAGCCCTTTATGTGGTGTCGCTCAGCTTGGCACGCCACGCACTATCGGCATCTGTGGCATTTGTTTTAAGCCCTTTATGTGTGTCGCTTAGACGCCCGACTGTGGCATTTCTTTATAAGCCCTTTATGTGGTGTCGCTCAGACGCCCGACTGCGGCATTTTATTCCCACTCTATTATTGCTTATTCATGTTGCATATAAATAACCTGCTTGCATGCATAAAAGATATTTTATTTGTGACTGACGATGTGATCATAGAATATTTCAGTGCATGATTATCAATTATATTATCCCAGTGTTCATAATGTTTGCGAGTACATTCAAAGTACTCACTGGCTTGTCCCTGGCTATTGTCTTGGCCAGATTTCTGCATGGAGAGGAGCGTTGACGGTGACAGCCCCGGAAACTAAGCAACGGTGATAGCAGCCTCGCGAAGATAGGAGTTAACCTGGTCAGCTGTTCCCGTGGGAAATGGAGTCCCATACACTAATGATTCACAAACCGCTTCCGCCATCGACCACTAGAAAACCATTTGATGTACTCATAGGCCACAATGGTCTTGTACTACACATTTTGTACTTTTGCTTGGAATTTCTGTAACAAGTTGGTGCCTCATCAGCTAACAGTAATCCTGGGGCTGGTGAGCACAACGGCCATTTTCTGGAAATTTATGTCCGGAAAACCGGCGTGACAGACTTGGTATCAGAGCCAGGCTGACCATTGATCCTCTTTTCAAATTTGAGAAAACTCTCAAATATGAAAATAACGAAATCTCCAACTCTCCGTGGGTCCTTGAGTTGCGTGAAATTTCGAGGATCAACCAAAATGCATGAAAATATGATATGCATGATGATCTAGTGTATAACATTCAATTGAAAATTTGGGATGTTACAGACTCGGTCTCACCGAGATGGGATGCAAACTTCTGTTTCCCTTTCGTAACTTTTCGGTCTCAACGAAAGAGCGAATCGGTCCCACCGAGATTGCAATGTAAATTCAGTGTTTCCTTTTTGTAACTTTTCGGTCTCACCGAAAGAGCAAATCGGTCCCACCGAGTTTGCCTGACCAACTCTCTTGGTTAGCTAATTACCAAACTCGGTCCCACCGAGTTTGTGTAATCGGTCTCACCGAGATTACGTTATGCCCAAACCCTAACCGAATCGGTCCTACCGAGCTGCATGTCAGTCCCACCGAAATTCCTAACGGTCACTAGGTTTACTACTTCTGTCAGACCGAGTTTATTTATTCGGTCCCACCGAGATTGGAAATCTGTGTAACGGTTGGATTTTGAGTGGAGGCTATACATACCCCTCCACCTCCTTCTCATTCGATGAGAGAGCCATCAGAACACACACATCATTCCTACTCATATGTTCTGAGAGAAAACCACCTACTCATGTGTTGAGATCAAGACATTCCATTCCTTCCATATGAATCTTGATTTCTATCCTTCCCAAGTTGCTTTCCACTCAAATCTTCTTTCCACCAAATCCAAATCCTATGAGAGAGAGTTGAGTGTTGTGGAGACTATCATTTGAAGCACAAGAGCAAGGAGTTCATTACCTACACACCATTTGTTACTTCTTGGAGAGTGGTGTCTCCTAGATTGGCTAGGTGTCACTTGGGAGCCTCCGACAAGATTGTGGAGTTGAACCAAGGAGTTTGTAAGGGCAAGGAGATCGCCTACTTCGTGAAGATCTACTGCTAGTGAGGCAAGTCCTGTGTGGGCGATGGCCATGGTGGGATAGACAAGGTTGCTTCTTCGTGGACCCTTTGTGGGTGGTTGCTTCTTCGTGGACCCTTCGTGGGTGGAGCCCTCCCTGGACTCGCGCAACCGTTGCCCTTGGGTGGAGCTCTGTGTGGACTCTCGCAACCGTTACCCTTTGTGGGTTGAAGTCTCCATCAACGTGGATGTAGGATAGCACCACCTATCCGAACCACGGGAAAAACATCCGTGTCTCCAATTGCGTTTGAATTCTCCAAACCCTTCCCTTTACATTCTTGCAAGTTGCATGCTTTACTTTCCGCTGCCAATATACTCTTTGCATGCTTGCTTGAATTGTGTGATGATTGCTTGACTTGTCCTAAAATAGCTAAAATCTGCCAAGAACTAAAATTGGGAAAAGGTTAAGTTTTTATTTGGTCAAGTAGTCTAATAACCCCCCTCTAGACATACTTTCGATCCTACAAGTGGTATCAGAGCTTTGGTCTCCATTTGCTTTGATCTCCATAGATTTTGGTGGTCATAGCCTTGGTTTCACAACCTAGGAGAGTATGGCGTCTAGCGAGGGAAATTATCACCGTAGAGGTCCCTACTTTGATGGTACTAATTTTTCTAGTTGGAAGCATAAAATGAAAATGCATATTCTTGGACATAACCCCGCCGTTTGGGCTATTGTGTGTGTTGGTTTGCAAGGTGACTTCTTTGATGGGAGAGAACCAAACCGTGAAGCTACCGCGGATGAGTTTAAGATGTTGCAATACAATGCTCAAGCTTGTGATATTCTCTTCAACGGATTGTGCCCCGAAGAATTCAACAAAATCAGCCGTCTTGAGAATGCGAAGGAAATTTGGGACACTTTGATTGATATGCACGAAGGTACCGACTCCGTCAAGGAATCCAAGTTGGATGTGCTTCAAAGCCAACTTGACAAGTTCAAGATGAAGGATGGTGAAGGTGTCGCTGAAATGTACTCTAGGCTTGCTCTCATCACAAATGATATTGCCGGCTTAGGAAGTGAAGAGATGACCGATAGATTCATCATCAAGAAGATTCTAAGAGCCTTGGATGGAAAATATGATACTGTGTGCACATTGATCCAAATGATGCCCAATTACAAAGATCTCAAGCCAATGGAGGTGATTGGAAGAATTGTTGCTCATGAGATGTCACTTAAGGATAAAGAGGAACTTCACAACAAATCAAGTGGTGCCTATAAAGCCTCATGTGAAGCCCCTACATCATCAAGTGAGAAACAAGACTTCAATGAAGAATTGAGCTTAATGGTGAAGAACTTCAACAAGTTCTACAAGAGTAGAAGCAAAGATAGAAGCTTCAAGTCAAGGTCCTACAATGACAAAAGATCTTCTAGTCGAGAGCGAAACTGCTACAGTTGTGGAAGACCCGGACACTATTCCAATGAGTGTACGGCTCCCTACAAGAGAAGAGAAGATTCTCCAAAAAGAAGAAGCAAAGAATCACCACCAAGAGAGAGAAGGAGTAGAGATGATCGTTATGAACGAAGATACTCACGGAGAAGCAAGGATTCGGAAAGGAAGGAAAAATCATCAAGGAGCTACACAAGACGAAGACATCAAGCTCATGTTGGTGAATGGGTATCCGGTCCGACTCCGACAGCCACTCCGAGAGAAGTTATCACTCCGACTCCGAAGATACTCAAGATGAAGGTGTTGCCGGTCTAGCACTTGTGTCAACCAACTCCTACGACATATTTGACTCACCAAATGAAGGAATTGGAAGATGCTTCATGGCCAAAGGTCCTAAGGTAACACACCCCGAGTATGTTGATTTCAATAGTGATGAAGATGACTTGTTAGGTGATGATTTGCTTATTGACAACTCTAGTGATGAATACTATGATGAAATGTCAATTAATCATGCTAATCAAGATAAAACGAATGACAATGATAAGGAAAAGATTGAGGCTCTAACTAAAGAACTAAACACTCTTAAGTTAGCTCATGAAACTATCTTCGAAGATCATCGAGAACTTTTAAGAGTTCATGAGAAATTACGCTTTGAAAAGCTCAATCTTGAGCAAGAGCATGAGTTCTTAAAAGCAATCAATGATGATCTCCGTAAGAAAAGTTCTTCTTACATTGCCAAGCGTTTACTCTTATCCACTTACATGCCTCAAGTCAAGTCTAGTAACAAAAACAAGAAAGATCCTTCCTCTAGCAGTAACAATGATCATGCTAAATCCAATATTGTTGCTTCTAGTAGTTCTCTTGATTCCACTAATGACTCTCTTAGCCAAGTTACACTTGAGCAAGAAAATAGCTTATTGAAGGGAATTATAGAGAAAGGAGTGTACAAAAGCCTTGCGGGGAGCAAGCAATTCGAGGAAATTGTGCGCAAGCAAGGAATGCACCAGAAGAATCAAGGTGTTGGTTTTGAATGAAAGTTCAATGCCAATGGAGTTGAGTGGGAAGAAGATCAATACCCCAAGATAAAGTTTGTTCCTCAACAAGAGAAGTATGATACTTCTTTCAAGGGGACACAAGCTCAAGATGATCTTCCACCACAAGACTACAAGCAAAAAGGCAAGGACAAGCTTCAAGAGGAAATTGACGCATTTGAAGAAGCTCCTAAGACCTTAGTCAAGTGGATTCCCAAGACTACTTCAAGTTCCACTTCATCAAGTACGACTACAACTCCAAGGATTCCCATCAAGATGATGTGGATCCAAAAGAAGAAGAACTAGAGAGTCCTTGAGGGTGACTCCGCCAACATACTTCACTCTTATCATTTTGGCAAGAACAAGTGCAATCAACTTCCACATCCTACACTAGTTCAAGGAGTCACAAAACCTCTTGTTGGTAAGACAAGGGACAAGGTAACCTAAAAGTTTTCATGGACATCATCTTGTGTGTGCATCACTCTATGTCTATGGATATCCTTGTTTGTTCCTTGTGGGACTAACCCATGCAGGTATTGAAAGTGCAATTCACTCAAATGGATAGCTCCAAGTGATCTACATCAACATTGAGCATCCACATCTTCAACATCTACATGAAGTCATCATCGACGAAACCCAAGGTTAGTTCATCCCTCCAAGGGGGGATATCACATCTAGGGGGAGCTTTACTCTAAGACTTGAGCTAAAGCAACTCTAAAGATGTGAACACAACAATGCTTTATGTAAAAGTGGTAACCCCACTTGAGCTTAAACGATGAGTATGACCTATGATCAAGTGTTCTCACTTGACTCCTAAGTCAATATACTCATATATAGATGACCTTGTCATCGCAAATTGCTTGATAGATACTAGAATTGGTTGTGCATGCCTTGCCACATATTTCATTTGCCATCTTATTGTGTGAGCATGCTGGTTGCATATTTTACTCATTCGAGGACATCTACTTGTTGTTTTGATCGTTTGGGTTTATTTCCTTTGCCAAGTGGATGGACAAGAATGCCTAAGAACCTCCTCTAGCTATCTATGCTTTTCTCGTCTCGAACTCTATTCATGCTGCATCACAAAATTTGATCAAGTCAGATTCGAACCACTCTGTGTGAGGAGCGCTCGGAGTCCCCGATTCGTCATAGACTTAAACTTCCAAAACCTCTTTATGATTCTCGGTCTGACCAATAACCCACTTTTGGTCCTACCGAGATCATTAAGTTGATCTAGGTTTTCGATCTCGGTGCAACCGATTTGAACATTTCGGTCACACCGAGTTTCAGTAACTGCATGCAGTTATGAATCTCGGTGCCACCGAGTTGTTCCACTCGGTCACACCGACAGGGTCGGGCTATATATAGTCACGGGCAAAATTTGGAAATTTCTCCGAACCCCTTCGCCCGCGCGATAGCCTGCTCTGCCAACGTGGTCTCCGGATCGTCTTCTCGCCGCCAGCCGCCTCCAGTTGCTGGTCTCCATCGCTGTCAATGGGAACTCTGCCCCGCCGTTGCCGCCGTAGCGAGTCTCCGCCGAGCTAGGGTATGGACTCAATCTTTGTGCTATTCTCCAATCCAATTCTCAGCACATTGTGATCATCATGATTCTTGCCACGATTGAAACACTCCTATCCAGTCAATACGCCCTTAGATTAGCTTTGATTCGAAAATTTTAGGGTTAGGTTTCCGCCGAAACCATCTCGGACCCACCGAGTTGAAAAACTCGGTCCCACCGATTTAGCTTATGCCATTGCACAAGTGAGACTCGGTCTGACCGAGAATTACTTATCGGTGTGACCGATTTTGGAACTCTGTGAAACCCTAGCAGTCTCGGTGCCACCGAACTGTGACTCGGTCCAACCGAGTTCACTAGTTTAGGTGCCAAAACTGCTTCGGTATCACCGAGTTTAAAAATCGGTAGATCCGAGATGATTTCAGTGGGAAACTAAAACTAAGTTTTTGGATCATTCTTTTGCAAAAATCTCTGCATTTTGTGATGCTCATCTATTCTACCTCATCTATAAACTATTCACAGGGTCAACAGTCAGAGCTTGCAGCATGTCTGATCAGAGTGACAGCCAGAACTTGTCAGAGCAGCAAGTGCAGATGAGTGAGGGCACTAGTCCCTCCAGCTCTTCAGATGATGGCAGCAGAAGTACCCCAAGCAATCTGCCAAAAGCTGCCACCAGACAGAGGAAGAAGAGAACTTCAGACTCCGAAGATGAAGATTATGTGGCAGAGGAAGATGCCACATCAAAGAGAGTTGAGCCAGCTCAAGGCACAAAGCCAGGTCTAAAGATCAAAAGGCTAGCAGGCAGGCAGCCTATGTCAAAGGCTAGAGCCTCAACTGAGAAGCCCACTCCCAAAGAGCCAGTTGCTGCAAAAGGCAAGAAGAGGAAGGAAAGGGTCAAGAAGACCGTAGCCAGAGTGCTAGGAAAGGCTTCCATCATGGAAGAGGAAGAGGAAGAAGAGGTAGCTGCACCAGCACCTAAGGCACCCAAGCTGATGGGTGATGCCATAAGATCAGGGGCTACTGCATCTAAGCCCAAAGCTGCCTCCAAGACAAAACCAAAGAGGAATACAAGGAGCATTCATGCAGCTGAGAAGAACAAGGCCCTAGTGCCTGAGACTGTTACTGAAGAAGAGGATGAAGAGCAAGTTCTTAGAAAGCTCAAGCCCAAGATCCCAGACCACAACGATGCTCATCCTGTGGCTGAGGACATGAAGCTCAGGAGAGATTCAGGGCTGAGGAAGTGGAGAGAAGCAGACCCGTATGCTTCAAGGAGAAGGACTGCTGTGGATTACAGATTTCACACCAAGGAACAGCAGGACTTCTATGAGACAGTGCTGCTAGATAAGAAGCCCATTGTTTGTGACATGAGATGGGCCGACTGGACCTACATGAAGGAAAATGAGGAACACTACCCTGGAGTGTATGACAGCTTTAGTGCTTGTGGAGTTGCTGACTTTGTTGGGCAGAAGCTCACAAAGTGGAACGAGGAGCTTATCATGCAATTCTACTCCACGGCACACTTTTATCCAGATGGGAGGATAACTTGGATGTCTGAGGGTACGAGGTACCAATCTACAGTTGCTGAATGGGCTCAACTGATCAATGCCCCAGAGGAGCAAGCAGATGACTTGGACATTTATGCCAAGAAAAAGATGGATCATAACTCAATGTCCAACATGTACAAGGAAATTCCAAATGAAGCTCTTGACACTTTCAAATTTGGCTAAGTGCACTATCTTCTGTCAGGGCTGCCAACAATCAATTGGATATTGAGGCACACTCTATTGCCCAAGTCTGGAGATCACAAGATGATTAGAGGCCATGCAATCAACTTGCTTCACGTCTTTGATGTTCCACAGAAGTTCAAGGTCATGAGCCTCATAGTAGAGACTATCAAGAGGACTGCAGCAGATCAGAAGAGGAGCTGTGGATATGCACCTCAAATTCAGGAGCTCATCAACTCTAAGATGGGCACGGGCATATATTTATTGGACAAGGAACACCTGCCCATCCGTCCAGATTTTGAGGACAATCAAGTTGTCATGACTGAGAATGAGCCATCGTCTGCCCAAGCACAAGCAAAGAAGGAGAAGGCAAGGAAGGAGAAAGCTGCCAAGATGCCAACTCAAGAGGAGGCATCTGAGTATTTCTTGAAGACCAAACAAGAGCAGCTTGGTTACTTGATTGCATCCACCCTGCGGATTGAGAAAGGACTAGCCACCCTAACTCAAAACCAGGCAAGCCTAGAGAGAATCATGGAACAAAAGTTCTATGACTTGGATGTCAAGGTGACAGAGATTCAGACTGCAGTGGAGCAGCTCCAGGATGACATGCAGGAGAGGAGAGGCAGGACTACCACTCATGCCTTTGCCAGAGTGCCACGAGGTCCGAGGTCGTCTGCCGTGCCAGTTGCTGACACAAGAGCCACCACTTCTGCACCAGCTACAGCTTCAGTTCCACCAACTCCAGCATCTACTTCAGCATCTACAGAAGCCTTCGTCCTTGGAGTGATCCGGACTCCACCACCACCAGAAGATCAAGCCTGAGCGTCGATCTAGCACTATGCATTTTCTAGGAACTTTTTGGTAACTTGTTGCCAAAGGGGGAGAAGATGTATAGATCATAGGCTTCGAGAGAGAGAGAGTGTTGTTTTTTTCTCTCTTGCTTTATTTGGTGGTTTTTCGAACTTGTTTGCTTTTGAGTGCTTGAGATACTATGTCATTGCTTGTGAGACATTGATGATCATGTGTTTGATCATAAGCTACACTTAATGCTTGCTTAATGCTATTATCTTATCTATCTTATGTGATCATTCACTATTCTTGGTGATGAGTGCATGTATTTCATTCTTATCATTTTAAGCGCTCCACCAAGATGTATGTGACATGGAAGAGTAACCCATGACTCCAACTCCTTGTGCATTTGCAGTCCAAAGCAAATTTTAAATATGCACAAACTTAGGGGGAGCTCTTACTTATCACATACTTCTCAAAGCGACGATATATTTCATGCTTATTATCATTTGTCGAAGCTTTGATCTATATGTTGTCATCAATTACCAAAAAGGGGGAGATTGAAAGTGCAACTATCCCAAGGCGGTTTTGGTAATTCATAACAACATATAGCTCATTGAGCTAATGCTATTCCAAGATGATTATTTCAGGAAAGCTCAATGATTGGCATGGCATGGATGTGAAAGTGGAACCCTCAAAATGCTAAGGACAAAGGATTGGCTCAAGCTCAAAAGCTCAAGACTCTTCATTTTATATTTTAGTGATCCAAGATCACATTGAGTCTTTAGGAAAAGCCAATACTATTAAGGAGGGATGAGGTGTTGCTTAATGAGCCTCTTGCTTCATGTGCTTAGTGATATGCTCCAAAACCCTCAACTACTTTCCCATATCCACATATGACCTAAACCCTAAGCCAAACTCGGTCCTACTGATTCTTCCTATCCGGCGCCACCGAGTTTCACTTGTCATAAGCCACTGCCAAACCCTAGCAATTCGGTTCTACCGATAGGGATCTCGGTCTCACCGAGATGGGATTGCAAACTCTCTGTTTCCCTTTCGTAACTTTTCGGTCTCACCGAAAGAGCGAATCGGTCCCACCGAGATTGCAATGTAAATTCAGTGTTTCCCCTTTGTAACTTTTCGGTCTCACCAAAAGAGCAAATTGGTCCCACCGAGTTTGCCTGACCAACTCTCTGGTTAGCTAATTACCAAATTCGGTCTCACCGAGTTTGTGTAATCGGTCTCACCGAGATTACGTTATGCCCAAACCCTAACCATATCGGTCCTACCGAGTTGCATGTCAGTCCCACCGAAAATCTCTAACGGTCACTAGGTTTACATTTTCGGTCCGACCGAGTTTGTTGATTCGGTCCCACCGAGATTGGAAAACTGTGTGTAACGGTTGGATTTTGTGTGGAGGCTATATATACCCCTCCACCTCCTCTTCATTCGGTGAGAGAGCCATTAGAACACATACACCATTCCAACTCATATGTTCTGAGAGAGAACCACCTACTCATGTGTTGAGACCAAGATATTCCATTCCTACCATATGAATCTTGATTTCTAGCCTTCCCAAGTTGCTTTCCACTCAAATCTTCTTTCCACCAAATCCAAATCCTATGAGAGAGAGAGTTGAGTGTTGGGGAGACTATCATTTGAAGCACAAGAGCAAGGAGTTCATTACCTACACACCATTTGTTACTTCTTGGAGAGTGGTGTCTCC
>NC_053024.1:64820485-64832445 GCF_003073215.2 Triticum urartu | reverse complement strand
ATTTGGCTTTTTCTCTTTTGCAAAATGGATGGACAAGAATGCCTAAGGAATCCTCTAGCTATCTATGCTTTTCTCGTCTCAAACTCTATTCATGCTACATCACAAAGTTTGATCAAGTCAGATTCGAACCACTCTGTGTGAGGAGCACTCGGAGTCCCCGATTCGTCATAGACTTAGACTTTCCAAAACCTCTTTGTGCATTTCGGTATGACCGAGTCATTCATTTCGCACACCGAGATCACTAAGTTGATCTAGGTTTTCAATCTCGGTGCAATCGATTTGAACTTTTTCGGTCACACCGAAGTTGCAGTAACCATTTGCGAGTCTGCATCTTGGTGCCACCGAATGTTCCACTCGGTCACACTGACAGGGTCAGGATATATATACTCACGGGTTAATTTTGGAAATTTCTTCAAAACTCTTCGCCCCACACGTGTCCTGCTCTGCCTCTTCGGGTCTCCGGATCGTCTCCTCGCCGCCAGCGACCTCCCGCCGCTGGTCTCCGTCGCCGTCAACGGAAATCTGCTCCGCCGTTGTCGCTGTAGCGAACCCCCGCCGAACTAGGGTATGGGTTCAACCTTTGTGCTATTATTTTACCTCTGATTCATATCACATTATTTTTTCCATGATCCTTAACACGTATGTAAACACTCTATCCACTGAAAACATCCTTTAGGTTAAGTTTTATTTGGAAATTTAGGGTTAGGTCTCTGCCAAACTCATCTCGGACCGACCGAGTTGTAGAAATCGGTCTCACCGATTTGGCTTGGGCCATAGCACTTGCAATTTTTGGTTTGACCGAAAACTGCAAATCAGTGTGACCGAGTTCAATTCTCTGTGAAACCCTAGCAGTCTCGGTGCCACCGAACTGTGACTTGGTCTGACTGAGTTCACTAGTTTAGGTTCCAAAAGCTGCTTCGGTATCACCGAGTTTACAAACCGGTAGCTCCGAAATTCTTTCTATGGAGAACTAAAACTAAGCTTTTAAGTCATTTTTTTGCAAAAAAACTCTGCACTTTGTGATGCTCATCCACTCTATCTCATCTACATCTATTCACAGGGTCTGCTGTCAGTGAGTTTGCAGAGATGTCTGATCAGAGTGATAGTCAGAACAAGTCTGAGGAACATGTGCAGCTGAGTGAGGGTTCAGATCCCTCGAGCACTTCTGATGATGGCAGTAGGAGCACTCCCAGCAACTTGCCAAAGGCAGCCACCAGATCTAGGAAGAATAGAACCTCAGAATCTGAGGATGAGGATTATGTTGCCACTGAGGAGGAAGTAAGCTCCAAGAAGAAGGTGCTGAAAAAGGAGTATGGCATAGCTACTACAGTTAAGTCGGGGATGAATAGGGAGGCTCCAGTGATACGTCTCCAACGTATCTATAATTTCTGATTGCTCCATGCTATATTATCTACTGTTTTGGACATTATTAGGCCTTATTTTCCACTTTTATATTATTTTTGGGACTAACCTATTAACCGGAGGCCCAACCCAGAATTGTTGTTTTTTGCCTGTTTTAGGGTTTCGAAGAAAAAGAATACCAAACGGAGTCCAAACGGAATGAAACCTTCGGAACGTGATTTTCTCACCAAACATGATCCAGGAGACTTGGACCGTACATCAAGAAACAAAGGAGGAGGCCACGAGGTAGGGGGGCGCGCCTACCCACCCCCCCAAGCGCGCCCTCAACCCTCGTGGGCCCCTTGTTGCTCCACCTACGTACTCCTTCCTCCTATATATACCTACGTACCCCCAAACGAGCAGATACGGAACCAAAACCCTAATTCCACCGCCGTAACTTTCTGTATCCACGAGATCCCACCTTGGGGCCTGTTCCGGAGCTCCGCCGGAGGGGGTATCCATCACGGAGGGCTTCTACATCATCACCATAGCCCCTCCGATGAAGTGTGAGTAGTTTACCTCAGACCTATGGGTCCATAGTTATTAGCTAGATGGCTTCTTCTCTCTTTTTGGATCTCAATACAATGTTCTCCCCCTCTCTTGTGGAGATCTATTCGATGTAATCTTCTTTTTGCGGTGTGTCTGTTGAGACCGATGAATTGTGGGCTTATGATGAAGTCTATCTATGAACAATATTTGAATCTTCTCTGAATTCTTTTATGTATGATTGGTTATCTTTGCAAGTCTCTTCGAATTATCAGTTTGGTTTGGCCTACTAGATTGATCTTTCTTGCAATGGGAGAAGTGCTTAGCTTTGGGTTCAATCTTGCGGTGTCCTTTCCCGGTGACAGTAAGGGAAGCAAGGTACATATTGTATTGTTGCATCGAGGATAACAAGATGGGGTTTTCTTCATATTGCATGAGTTCTATCCCTCTACATCATGTCATCTTGCTTAAGGTGTACTCTGTTTTTAACTTAATACTCTAGATGCATGCTGGATAGCGGTCGATGAGTGGAGTAATAGTAGTAGATGCAGGCAGGAGTCGGTCTACTTGTCTCAGACGTGATCCTATATACATGATCATACCTAGATATTCTCATAACTATGCTCAATTCTGTCAATTGCCTCAACAGTAATTTGTTCACCCACCGTAGAATACTTATGCTCTCGAGAAAAGCCACTAGTGAAACCTATGGCCCCTGGGTCTATCTTATCATATTAATCTCCTACTACTTAGTTATTTCCTTTGCTATTTACTTTGCCTTTATTTTACTTTGCATATTTATCATAAAAATACCAAAAATATTATCTTATCATATCTATCAGATCTCACTCTCGTAAGTTGCCTTATGGGGACTGACAACCCCTATTTGCGTGTTGCGAGGATTTATTTGTTTTGTGCAGGTACGAGGGACTCACGCATAGCCTCCTACTGGATTGATACCTTTGTTCTAAAACTGAGGAAATACTTACACTACTTTGCTGCATCATCCCTTCCTCTTCGGCGAAAACCAACGCAGTGCTCAAGAGGTAGCATCCAGCAAAGAGAATTCCTATGTCTAAGGCCAGAGCCTCTACTCAAGAAACAATGGAGTTCAATCTTGAACCCAAAGAAGGTGGAGAAGGCTAGAAAAGGACGGAAAGAGTCAAGAAGACCATTGCCAGAGTCGTTGGCAAGCCCTCCATGATGAAAGATCCCTGTGAAGATGAAGAAGAGGAAGAGGATGCTCCATCACCCAAAGCTCAAAAGCTCATGGGAGATGCTATTAAGTCAGGGGCTGCAACATCAAAGCCCAAAGCTTCCCCCAAAGCTCAAGCTCAGAAGCCTCCTAAGCCCAAGAGGAACACCAGAAGTATACCTACTAAAGAAAAGAACAAGGCCTCGGTGCCTGAAGCTGAAGAAGATGATGAGTCTCTTATTTTGAGAAAATTGAAGCCCAAGATTCCAAACTGCAATGATGCTCATCTAGTCGCTAAGAACATGCATATCAGGAAAGATTCAGGACTGAGATTGTGGAGACAGTCTGATCCCTATGCTGTGAGGAGAAGGACTGCAGTTGACTACAGGTTTCATATCAAGCAACAACAAGACTTTTATGAAATTATTCTGCTTGACAAGAAGCCCATTGTGTGTGACATGAGATGGGTTGATTGGGAATTCATCCAGGATAATGAAGATCACTTCCCATGAGTTTATGACAGCTTCAAAGCATGTGAAGTAGTGGAGTTTGTTGGACAGAAGCTCACAAAATGGAATGATGAGCTGACCATGCAGTTTTAACACACTGCTCACTTTTACCCAGATGGGAAGATCATTTGGATGTCAGAAGGTACTAGGTACCAATCCACAGTTGAAGAATGGGCAAAATTGATAAATGCCCTAGCAGAACATGAAGATAACTTGGATGTGTATGCCAAGAAGATGAAGTAACACAACACTATGGCTAACATGTACAAGTAGATCCCAGATAAAGCTTTCGAGACTCACAAGCTTAGATCTGCACATTTCTTGTTGACTAGTCTGCCTACTATCAACTGGATCCTAAGGCACACTCTACTACCCAAGTTAGGAGATCACAAGATGATCAGAGGGCACTCTATCAACCTGCTACAGCTTTTTGATGTCCCTCAGAAGTTCAAGGTCATGAGTCTGATTGTAGAGACAATCAAGAGGACTGTTGCTGACCAGAAGAGAAGTTGTGAGTATGCTCCACACATTGAGGAGCTCATCAACTCCAAGATGGGCACAGGAACATATCTTTTGGATAAGGAGCATCTACCCCTGTATCCTGATTTTGAAGATAATATTGTTGTGATGAATGAGGTGGAACCATCATCAGTTCAAGCACAAAAAAGAGCCAAAGCAAAGGCTGAGAAAGCTGCCAAGATGCCAAGTGTTGAAGAGGCATCTCAGGTTTTCCTGAAGAGCAAGCAAGATCAACTTGCATATCTGATCCAGTCTACACTGAGCATTGAGAAGGGCTTGGCCACCTTGACTCAAAACCAGGAGAGCTTGGAGAGGATCGTAGAAACTAAATTTTATGATCTTGATTTGAAGGTAACTAAGATTCAAACAGCAATTGAGCAGCTTCAGGAGGAAGCAGAAGAGAAGAGAGGCAAGGCAAGGCAACCACAGATGCATTTTAGCGAGTGCCCAGAGGACAGAGGTCTGCTACCGTGCCAGTGATAGATTCTAGAGTACAACATCAGCACCAGCAGCTACAGCTCCAGTGCCACCTCCAGCAGCCACTCCATCAGCTCCAATTACATCGACAGATGCCTTCGTCCTTGGAGTTCTCTCTACACCACCCCTCAAAGACCAAGCCTAAGAGACGCATAGCAGTATGCATATTTGAACTTTTTGGTAACTTGTTGCCAAAGGGGGAGAAATATGTATAGATCATAGGCTTCGAGATTGCGTCTTTGCCTTTGGTTGAACCTTTTATTGTGTGAGATACTTATGTGATCATGTGATTGATCATTTGCTACCTTAATGCTTGTTTAGATGATACTATCTTTTATATCCATATATGATCATTCACTTGTTTGGTGATGAGTGCATGCTTTTAATTTATCATTTTGAGCGCTCCACCAAGATGTATGTGACATGGAAGAGTAACCCATGATCCTAATCGATTGTGCATTTGCATTCAAAAGCAAATTTTAAATAATGCACAAATTTAGGGGGAGATCTTGCTTATCACATACTTCTCAAAGCGCCGATGTTTCTTATTATCATCTGTAGAAGCTTTGATCTATATGTTGTCATCAATTATCAAAAAGGGGGAGATTGAAAGTGCAACTATCCCTTGGTGGTTTTGGTAATTCCTAACAACATATAGCCCATTGAGCTAATGCTATTTCAAGATAAATATTTCAGGAAAGCTCAATGTTTGGCATGGCATGGATTAGAAAGTGGACCCCTCAAAATACTAAGAATACATGTTGGCTCAAGCTCAAGACTCTACATTTTACTTTTAGTGATCCAAGATAACATTGAGTCCATAGGAAAAGCCAATGCTATTAAAAGGGGATGAGGTGTTGCTTAATGAGTTACTTGCTCAAAATGCTTAGTAATATGCTCCAAAACCCTCAACTACCTTCTCACATCCACATATGCCACAAGCCAAAAGTCAAACTCGGCCCCACCGAAATTTCCTACCCGGCGCCACCGAGTTCACTTGACATAGCAACTGCCAGAAACCCTAGTCATTTCGGTCTCACCGATAGCGATCTTGGTCTCACCGAGATGGGATTGCAACCTCTCTGTTTCTCTTCATAACGTTCCGGTCCAACCGAGATGAGCGATCGGTCCCACTGAGATTGCAATGCAAACACTCTGTTTCCCCTTCATAATGTTTCGGTCTAACAGAGATGAGCGAATCGGTCCCACCGAGTTTGCCTGACCAACTCTCTATTTGCCTATTACCAAAATTGATCCCACCGAATTTGTGTAATCGGTCTCACGGTGATTACGTTATGCCCTAACCCTAATGGAATCGGTCCCACCGAGTTGACATGTCGGTCCCACCAAAAATCCTAACATTCACATTTTGAAATAAATCGGTCTGACCGAGTTTCATGATTCGGTCCCACCGAGTTTGGTGATTTGTGTGTAACGGTTAGATTTTGTGTGGAGGCTATATATACCACTCCACCCACTCTTCATTCGTGGAGAGACCCATCAAAACCTGCCAACACTTCCAACCTTCATGTTCTGAGAGAGAACCACCTACACTTGTGTTGAGGTCAAGATATTCCATTCCAACCACATAAATCTTGATCTCTAGCCTTGCCCAAGTTTCTTTCCACTCAAACCCTCTTTCCACCAAATCCAATCCTATGAGATAGAGCTGAGTGTTGGGGAGACTATCATTTGAAGCACAAGACCAAGAGTTCATCATCAACACACCATCTATTACCTTTTGGAGAGTGGTGTCTCCTAGATTGGTTAGGTGTCACTTGGGAGCCTCCATCAAGATTGTGGAGTTGAATCAAGGAGTTTGTACGGGCAAGGAGATCGCCGACTTCGTGAAGATCTACCCTAGTAAGGCAAGTCCTTCGTCGGCGATGGCCATGGTGGGATAGACAAGGTTGCTTCTTCGTGGACCCTTCGTGGGTGGAGCCCTCTGTGGACTCGCGCAACCATTACCCTTCGTGGGTTGAAGTCTCCATCAACGTGGATGTATGATAGCACCACCTATCGGAACCATGCTAAAAATCTCCATGTCTACATTACGTTTGCTCCTCCAAACTCCTCCCTTTACCTTCATATGCTATTGTTTTACATTCCGCTGCTATACTCTTAGAATTGCATGTGTAGGTTGATTACTTAACTTGTGCTAAGTTGTTAAAATCTGTCAAGACTTAAAATTGGGAAAGGCTAGATTTTTATTTGGTCAAGTAGTCTAATCACCCCCTCTAGACATACTTTTGATCCTACAGGCTTCTTCTCTCTCTTTGGATCTCAATACAATGTTCTTCTTGATCTTCTTGGAGATCTATTCGATGTAATCTTTTTGCGGTGTGTTTGTCGAGATCTGATAAATTGTGGGTTTATGATCAAGTGACCGTGAAGGGATTGACAACCCCTTTATCGCGTTGGTTGCGAGGTTCTTATTTGTTTGTGTAGGTACAAGGGACTTGCGTGTAGTCTCCTACTGGAATGATACCTTGGTTCTCAAAAACTGAGGGAAATACTTACGCTACTTTGCTGCATCACCCTTTCCTCTTCAAGGGAAAATCAACGCAATGCTCAAGAGGTAGCAAGAAGGATTTCTGGCGCCGTTGCCGGGGAGGTTGCACCAAGTCAAGTCAAGATTTGATCTCCCGTCAACAAGCCATTTCTGGCGCCGTTGCCGGGGAGATATACTCACAAAGTCAAGACATACCAAGTACCCATCACAAACTCCTATCCCTCGCATTACGTTATTTGCCATTTGCCTCTCGTTTTCCTCTCCCCCACTTCACCCTTGCTATTTTATTCGCACTCTTTTTCCACTCGCCTCTTTTTTGCTTGCTTCTTGTGTCACCGTGTGTCGTCATGGCTAGTCCCTTATCTGCCGCTTTGTCTCCCGAGTTTGAAGTTCTTCACTTCAAACAGAGACAAGGAGAAAATTTAAAAGATGCTTGGTTTAAGATTATGGAATCTTATCATAATTGCACCCTAGAGGTGAATTTAGAACTTTACTTTGCAATTTTTATGTTGGGCTAAATATGTCGCATAGACAACTCTTGGATTGCGTTGCCAAAGGGGATTTTATTGAAATTGATCCTAGTATTGCTCATAAAATCATAGAGAGAATAGTGGGAGCACTACCTCAACAAAAGGGGTCACATCATACCCAGGAAGAGACACGAAGTTTTTGCAAAGATTTGCGAAGTTAGGAAATTTTTACAAAAGTCTCTTGAACCTCTTAAGAGTGTTAGCAGGAACCTTCACTGCATGAATATGTTGATTAACCTTTGCGAATAAGCGGTTGGATTCTTTAGATCTAAAAATTTCCGAATATGAAGGGAAACGTAAAGAACCTCCCGGATTCGAGCATGACTCCGCTAAAAAAATTAAAACCAAAATGATAATACCTAGATCTATTCTTGCTTTTATGCCTAGCTAGGGGCGTTAAACGATAGCGCTTGTTGGGAGGCAACCCAATTTTATTTTTGTTTCTTACCTTTTGATTCTGTTTAGTAATTAATAATTCATCTAGCCTCTTTTTAGATGTGGTTTTATGCTTTTAATTAGTGTTTGTGCCAAGTAGAACCTTTGGGAAGACTTGGGGGAAGTTTTAGCGATCTTACTGTAAAAAACAGAAACTTTAGCGCTCACGAGATTTGCTGCCATATTTTACTGGAGAGTGAGATTAGGTTGATTATTTCTGCAGATGATTAATAGAAAAATTCCTCACTTCCACCAATTCATTTCAGAATTTTTGGGGTTACAGAAGTATTCGAAACCTACAGATTACTACAGACTGTTCTGTTTTTGACAGATTCTATTTTTCGTGTGTTGTTTGCTTATTTTGATGCATCTATGGCTGTATCGGAGAGTATGAACCATAGAGAAGTTGGAATACAGTAGGTTTAACACCAATATAAATAAATAATGAGTTAATTACAGTATCTTAAGTGGTGGTTTGTTTTCTTATACTAACGAAGCTCATGAGATTTTCTATTGAGTTTTGTGTTGTGAAGTTTTCAAGTTTTGGGTAAAGATTTGATGGATTATGGAATAAGGAGTGGCAACAGCCTAATCTTGGGGATCATCAGGGCACCCCAAGGTAAAATTCAAGGAAAACCAAAAACCTAAGCTTGGGGATGCCCCGGAAGGCATCCCCTCTTTCGTCTTCTTCCATCGGTAACTTTACTTGAGGCTATATTTTTATTCACCACATGATATGTGTTTTGCTTGGAGCATCTTGTATGATTTGAGTCTTTGGATTTTAGTTTTTCCACAATCATCCTTGATGTACATACCTTTTGGGAGAAACACACATGAATTGGAATTTATTAGAATACTCTATGTGCTCCACTTATATCTTTTGAGCTAGATAATTTTGCTCTATTGCTTCACTTATATCTTTTAGAGCACGGTGGTGGTTTTATTTTATAGAAATTATGGATCTCACATGCTTCACTTACATTATTTTGAGAGTCCTTTAGAACAGCATGGTAATTTGCTTTGGTTATAAAATTAGTCCTAATATGATAGGCATCCAGGATGGGTATAATAAAAACTATCATAGAAAGTGCATTGAATACTATAAGAAGTTTGATACTTGATAATTGTTTTGAGATATGAAGGTGGTGATATTAGAGTGTGCTAGTTGAGTAGTTGTGAACTTGAGAAATACTTGTGTTAAAGATTGCAAGTCCCATATCATGCACATATGGTAACCGTTGTGTAACAAATTTGAAACATGAGGTGTTCTTTGATTGTCTTCCTTATGAGTGGCGGTCGGGGATGAGCGATGGTCTTTTCCTAACAATCTATCCCCCTAGGAGCATGCGCATAATGCTTGGTTTTTGATGACTTGTATATTTTTGCAATAAGTATGTGAGTTCTTTATTACCAATGTTGAGTCCATGGATTATACGCACTCTCACCCTTCCATCATTGCTAGCCTCTTCGATACCGTGCATTGCCTTTTCTCACCTTGAGAGTTGGTGCAAACTTCGTCGGTGCATCCAAACCCCATGATATGATACGCTCTATCACACATAAGCCTCCTTATATCTTCCTCAAAACAGCCACCATACCTACCTATTATGGCATTTCCATAGCCATTTCAAGATATATTGCCATGCAACTTTCCACTGTTTCATTCATGACACGCTTCATCATTGTTATATTGGTTTGCATGATCATGTAGTTGACATCGTATTTGTGGCAAAGCCACCATGCATAATTTATCATACATGTCACTCTTGATTCATTGCCCTTCCCGGTACACCGCCGGAGGCATTTATATGGAGTCATATTTTGTTCTAGTATCAACATGTAATCATTGAGTTGTAAATAAATAAGAAGTGTGATGTTCATCATTAATAGACCATTGTCCCAAATAAAAAAGAGAAAGGCCAAAAAAGCCCAAAAAAGGGACAATGCTACTATCCTCTTTTTCAACACTTGTGCTTCAAAGTAGAACCATGATCTTTATGATAGAGAGTCTCTTATTTTGTCACTTTCATATACTAGTGGGAATTTTTCATTATAGAACTTGTCTTGTATATTCCAACAATGGGCTTCCTCAAATGCCCTAGGTCTTCGTGAGCAAGCAAGTTGGATGCACACCCACTAGTTTCTTTTGTTGAGCTTTCATACATTTATAGCTCTAGTGCATCCGTTGCATGGCAATCCCTACTCCTTGCATTGACATCAATTGATGGGCATCTCCCTAGCCCGTTGAATAGCCGCGTCGATGTGGGACTTTCTCTTTTTTTGTCTTCTCCACATAACCCCCATGATTATATTATATTCCACCCATAGTGCTATATCCATGGCTCATGCTCATGTATTGCGTGAAAGTTGAAAAAAGTTTGAGATTACTAAAGTATGAAACAATTTCTCGGCTTGTCGTCGGGGTTGTGCAAGATGAGAGCATTCTTGTGTGACGAAAATGGAGCATGACCAAACTATATGATTTTGTAGGGATGAACTTTCTTTTGCCATGTTATTTTGAGAAGACATGATTGCTTAGTTAGTACGCTTGAAGTATTATTATTTTTATGTCAATATTAAACTTTTGTCTTGAATCTTTTGGATCTGAATATTCATACCACAATAAATAAAATTACATTGAGAATTATGCTAGGTAGCATTCCACATCAAAAAAAATCTATTTTTATCATTTACCTACTCGAGGACGAGCATGAATTAAGCTTGGGGATGCTTGATACGTCTCCAACGTTATCTATAATTTTTGATTGTTCCATGCTATTATATTATCTGTTTTGGATGTTAATGGGATTGTTTATACACTTTTATATTATTTTTGGGACTAACCTACTAACCAAGGCCGAGTGCAAATTGCTATTTTTTTTGCCTATTTCAGTGTTTCGCAGAAAAGGAATATCAAACGAATCCAAACGGAATGAAACCTTCAGGAGAGTTATTTTTGCAACAAGCATGATCTAGAGGACTTCAAGTGGACGTCAAGAAATCAACGAGGAGGACATGAGGCAGGGAGGCGCGACTGCCCCCCTGGGCGCGCCCCCACCCTCGTGTGCCCCTCATGGCTCCACCGACCTACTTCTTCCTCCTATATGTGTCCATATACCCTGAAAACATTGAGGAGCACCACGAAACCCTATTTCCACCGCCACAACCTTCTGTACCCAAGAGATCCCATTTTGGGGCCTTTTTCGGAGCTCCGCCGGAGGGGGAATCGATCACGGAGGGCTTCTACATCAACACCATAGCCTCTCCGATGATCTGTGAGTAGTTTACCACATACCTTCGGGTCCATAATTATTAGCTAGATGACTTCTTCTCTCTCTTTGGATCTCAATACAATGTTCTCCTTGATCTTCTTGGATATCTATTCGATGTAATTCTTTTTGCGGTGTGTTTGTCGAGATCCGATGAATTGTGGGTTGATGATCAAGATTATATATGAACATTGATTCTTCTCTGAAATCTTTTATGTATGATTTGTTATCTTTGCAAGTCTCTTCGAATTATCAGTTTGGTTTGGCCTACTAGATTGATATTTCTTGCAATGGGAGAAGTGCTTAGCTTTGGGTTCAATCTTGCGGTGTCCTTTCCCAGTGACAGCAGGGGCAGCAAGACACGTATTGTATTGTTGCCATCGAGGATAAAAAGATGGGGTTTATATCATATTGCTTGAGTTTATCCCTCTACATCATGTCATCTTGCCTAATGCGTTACTCTGTTCTTATGAACTTAATACTCTAGATGCATGCTGGATAGCGGTCTTGTGTGGCGTAATAGTAGTAGATGCAGAATCGTTTTGGTCTACTTGTCGCGGACGTGATGCCTATATAGATTATCATGCCTAGATATTCTCATAATTATGCACTTTCTCAATGCCACGT
>NC_053024.1:64809166-64819485 GCF_003073215.2 Triticum urartu | reverse complement strand
TAGAAAGAGAATGAAAAGTCATTCCTATGCCTCAGTCATAGGTTCTATAAAGTATGCTATGCTGTGTACCAGTCCTATTGTATACCTTAGCATGATTCTGGCAAGGGAGTACAATAGTGATCTAGGAGTAGATCACTGGACAATGGTCAAAATTATCCTTAGAGGACTAAGGAAATATTTCGTTATGGAGGTGATAAAAGAGTTCGTCGTAAAGAGTTACGTCGATGCAAGCTTTTTACATCGATCTAGATGACTCTAAGTCTGATCTAGATACATATTGAAAGTGGGAGCAATTAGCTAGAGTAGCTCCATGCAGAGTATTGTAGACATAGAAATTTGCTAAATACATACAGATCTGAATGTTGCAGACCGTAGACTAAACTTCTCTCACAAGCAAAACATGATCACTCTTTGGGTGTTAATCACATAGAGATGTGAACTAGATTATTGACTCTAGTAAACCCTTTGGGTATTAGTCACATGAAGATGTGAACTAATCACATGACGATGTGAACTAGATTATTGACTCTAGTGCAAGTGGGAGACTGAAGGAAATATGCCCTAGAGGCAATAATAAAGTTGTTATTTATATTTCCTTATATCATGATAAATGTTTATTATTCATGCTAGAATTGTATTAACCGGAAACTTAGTACATGTGTGAATACATAGACAAACAAAGTGTCCCTAGTATGCCTCTACTTGACTAGCTCGTTAATCAAAGATGGTTATGTTTCCTGACCATAGACATGTGTTGTCATTTGATGAACGGTCACATCATTAGAGAATGATGTGATGGACAAGACCCATCCGTTAGCTTAGCACTATGATCGTTTAGTTTGTTGCTATTGCTTTCTTCATAACTTATACATGTTCCTATGACTATGAGATTATGCAACTCCCGAATACCAGAGAACACTTGTGTGCTATCCAAACGTCACAACGTAACTGGTGATTATAAGTGCGTGAGTAATTCCATCGTAGGCTTGCTGGACGTGATGGGTTGGATGAGATTTATCATGTAATCGAGTTAGTTTTGTTAGGGTTTGATCCCTAGTATCCACTATGTTCTGAGATTGATGTTGCTATGACTTTGCTATGCTTAATGCTTGTCACTAGGGCCCGAGTGCCATGATTTCAGATCTGAACCTATTATGTTTTCATCAATATATGAGTGTTCTTGATCCTATCTTGCAAGTCTATAGTCACCTATTATGTGTTATGATCTGTTAACCCCGAAGTGAAAATAATCGGGATACTTACCGGTGATGACCGTAGTTTGAGGAGTTCATGTATTCACTATGTGTTAATGCTTTGGTCCGGTACTCTATTAAGGCCTTAATATCCCTTAGTTTCCAATAGGACCCCGCTGCCACGGGAGGGTAGGACAAAAGATGTCATGCAAGTTCTTTTCCATAAGCACGTATGACTATATTGGAATACATGCCTACATTACATTGATGAACTGGAGCTAGTTCTGTGTCACCCTAGGTTATGACTGTTACATGATCGATCGCATCCGGCATAATTCTCCATCACCGATCCAATGCCTACGAGCTTTTCATATATTGTTCTTCGCTTATTTACTTTTCCGCTGCTACTGTTACAATCACTACAAAACCCAAAATTATTACTTTTGCTATCGTTACCACTACTATCATATTACTTTGCTACTAAATACCTTGTTGCAGATATTAAGTTTCCAGGGGCGGTTGAATTGACAACTCATCTGCTAATACTTGAGAATATTCTTTGGCTCCCCTTGTGTCGAATCAATAAATTTGGGTTGAATACTCTACCCTCGAAAACTGTTGCGATCCCCTACACTTGTGGTTATCAGTCATGTCTACATAGTTCTCGAACCCGTAGGGTCCGCACGCTTACATTTGTGACGATTTGTATTATGAGTTATGTGATTTGATGACCGAAGTTTGTTCGGAGTCCTGGATGAGATCGGGGACATGACGAGGAGTCTCGAAATGGTCGAGACGTAAAGATCGATATATTGGAAGGCTATATTCGGACATCGAAAAGGTTCCGAGTGATTCGGGTATTTTTCGGAGTACCGAGAGTTACGGGAATTCGTATTGGGCCTTAATGGGCCATACGGGAAAGGAGAGAAAGGCCTCAAGGGTGGCCGCGCCCTTCCCCATGGACTGGTCCGAATTGGACTAGGGAAAGGGGGCGCCCCCTTCCTTCCTTCTCCTTCTCCCTTCCCTTTTTCCTATTCCATGTGGGAGGTGGAATCCTACTAGGACTAGGGAGTCCTAGTAGGACTCCACACTTTGGGCGCGCCCTATGAGGGCCGGCCTCCTCCTCCCTCCATCCTTTATATACGTGGCCAGGGGGCACCCCATAGACACACAAGTTGATCATTGATCTCTTAGCCGTGTGCGGTGCCCCCCTCCACCATAATCCACCTCGGTCATATCGTAGCGGTGCTTAGGCGAAGCCCTATTCTGGTAAGCATCATCATCACCGTCATCACGTCGTGCTGACGAAGCTCTGATATGCCATTTTGCATCATGCTTTTATTGATAATTTATTGCATTATGGGCTGTTATTTCACATTATGTCACAATACTTGTGGCTATTCTCTCTTATTTTTCAAGGTTTACATAAGGAGGGAGAATGCCGGCAGCTGGAATTCTGGGCTGGAAAAGGAGCAAATATTAGAGACCTATTCTGCACAACTCCAAAAGTCCTGAAACTCCACTGAATACCTTATAATAAAAAAATCCTCCCCAAAGATGAAGACCAGGGGGCACACACCCTTCTCACGAGGGTGGGGGGCGCCCCCCTAGGGTGCGCCCCCTTCCTCGTGGGCCCCCTGGTGGCTCTCCGATGACCATCTTCTCGTATATGAAGGCTTTCGTCGAGAAAAAAATAAGAAGCAACCTTTCGGGACGAAACTCCGCCGCCACGAGGCGGAACCTTGGCGGATCCAATCTAGAGCTCCGACAGAGCTGTTCTGCCGGGGAAACTTCCCTCCCGGAGGGGGAAATCATCGCCATCGTCATCACCAACGCTCCTCTCATCGGGAGAGGGCAATCTCCATCAACATCTTCATCAGCACCATCTCATCTCAAAACCCTAGTTCATCTCTTGTATCCAATTCTTGTCTCAAGTCCGGGATTGGTGCTAGTAGGTTGCTAGTAGTGTTAATTACTCCTTGTAGTTGATGCTAGTTGGTTTAATTGGTGGAAGATCATATGTTCAGATCCTATATGCATATTAATACCCCTCTGATTATGAACATGTTTATGCTTTGTGAGTAGTTACGTTTGTTCCTGAGGACAAGGGAGAAGTCTTGCTATTAGTAGTCATGTGAATTTGGTATTCGTTCGATATTTTGATAAGATGTATGTTGTCTAGCCTCTAGTGGTGTTATGTGAACGTCGACTACATAACACTTCACCATTATTTGGGCCTAGAGGAAGGCATTGGGAAGTAATAAGTAGATGATGGGTTGCTAGAGTGACAGAAGCTTAAACCCTAGTTTATGCGTTGCTTCGTAAGGGGCTGATTTGGATCCATATGTTTCATGCTATGGTTAGGTTTACCTTAATACTTTTGTTGTAGTTGCGGATGCTTGCAATAGAGGTTAATCATAAGTGGGATGCTTGTTCAAGTAAGAACAGCACCCAAGCACCGGTCCACCCACATATCAAATTATCAAAGTACCGAACGCGAATCATATGAACGTGATGAAAACTAGCTTGACGATATTCCCATGTGTCCTCGGGAGCGCTTTTCCTTATATAAGAGTTTGTCCAGGCTTGTCCTTTGCTACAAAAAGAATTGGGCCACCTTGCTGCACTTTATTTACTTTTGTTACTTGTGTCGTTACAAATTATCTATCACAAAACTATCTGTTACCACTTATTTCAGTACTTGTAGAGAATACCTTGCTGAAACCGCTTATTTCCTTCTGCTCCTCGTTGGGTTCGACACTCTTACTTATCGAAAGGACTACGGATAGATCCCCTATACTTGTGGGTCATCAAGACTCTTTTCTGGCGTCGTTGCGGGGAGTGTAGTGCCTTTGAGGTGGAATTTGGTAAGGAAAATTACTGTCACTTGTTACTATGGAAAGTAATCCTCTGAGGGGCTTGTTCGGGGTATCTTCACCCCGACCAGTAGAGCAAAGAGTTGCTCCTCAACCTACTGAACCTATGAAAATGAAATTCCTTATGAGTATCCTTCGAGGTATTAATAGAAAAACTGCTAGCTAATCCTTTTACAGGAGATGGAACAAAGCATCCTGATGAACACCTAATATATGTGGATGAAGTTTGTGGATTATTTAAGCTTGCAGGTATTCCGATGATGTTGCTAAGAAGAAGGTCTTCCCTTTATCTTTGAAGGGAGCATGACATGGTATAGGCTATGTGATGATACGAGATCATGGAACTATAGAAGATTGAAATTGGAATTTCATCAAAAGTATTACCCAATGCATCTTGTTCATTGCTACGTCTTGAGCTGCGTTGGTTTTCCCCGAAGAGGAAGGGATGATGGAGCATAGTAGCGTAAGTATTTCCCTCAGTTTTTGAGAACCAAGGTATCAATCCAGTAGGAGGCCACGCTCAAGTCCCTCGTACCTGCACAAAGCGATAGCTACTCGCAACCAACGCGATTAGGGGTTGTCAATCCCTTCACGGTCACTTACGAGAGTGAGATCTAATATATATAATATTTTTGGAATTTTTGGTATAAAGATGCAAAGTAAAAGGTAAAGGCAAAGTAAAAATCAAAGCAAGATTAAAGTGATAAAGATTGATATGATGAGAATAGACCCGGGGGCCATAGGTTTCACTAGTGGCTTCTCTCAAGAGCATAAGTATTCTACGGTGGGTGAACAAATTACTGTTGAGCAATTGACAGAATTGAGCATAGTTATGAGAATATCTAGGCATGATCATGTATATAGGCATCACATCCGTGACAAGTAGATCGAAACGATTCTGCATCTACTACTATTACTCCACTCATCGACCGCTATCCAGCATGCATCTAGAGTATTAAGTTAAAAACAGAGTAACGCCTTAAGCAAGATGACATGATGTAGAGAGATAAATTCATGCAATATGAAATAAACCCATCTTATTATCCTCGATGGCAACGATGCAATACGTGCCTTGCTGCCCCTTCTGTTCACTGGGTAAGGACACGCAAGATCGAACCCAAAGCTAAGCACTTCTCCCATGGCAAGACTACAGCACGTTGCCTTAAGCAAGATGACATGATGTAGAGAGATAAATTCATGCAATATGAAATAAACCCCATCTTGTTATCCTCGATGGCAACGATACAATACGTGCCTTGCTACCCCTTCTGTCACTGGGTAAGGACACCGCAAGATCGAACCCAAAGCTAAGCACTTCTCCCATGGCAAGAACTACCAATCTAGTTGGCCAAACCAAACGGATAATTCAAAGAGACTTGCAAAGATAACCAATCATACATAAAAGAATTCAGAGAAGATTCAAATATTATTCATAGATATACTTGATCATAAACCCACAATTCATCGATCTCAACAAACACACTGCAAAAAGAAGATTACATCGAATTGATCTCCACAAGAGAGGGGGAGAACTTTGTATTGAGATTCAAAGAGAGAGAAGAAGCCATCTAGCTACTAACTATGGACCCGAAGGTCTGAGGTAAACTACTCACACTTCATCAGAGAGGCTATGATGATGTAGAAGCCCTCCGTGATGGCGGCCCTCTTCCAGCGGAGCTTCGGAACAGGCCCCAAGATGGGATCTCATGGATACAGAAAGTTGCGGCGGTGGAATTAGGTTTTTGGCTCATGTTCTGATCGTTTGGGGTACGTGTGTATATATAGGAGGAAGAAGTACGCCGGAGGAGCAACGAGGGGCCCACGAGGCAGGGGCACGCCCTAGGGGGGCGCGCCCCCCACCCTCGTGACCTCCTGTTTTGTTCCTTGGAGCAGGGTCCAAGTCTCCTGGATCACGTTCGGTGAGGAAATCACGTTCCCGGAGATTTTATTCCGTTTGGACTCCGTTTGATATTCCGTTTATCTGAAACACTGAAATAGGCAAAAAAAACAGCAATTCTGGGTTGGGCCTCCGGTTAATAGGTTAGTCCCAAAAATATATAAAAGTGGAAAATAAAGCCCAATATAGTCCAAAACAGTAGATAATATAGCAATGGAGCAATCAAAAATTATAGATACATTGGAGACATATCAGGCATCCCCAAGCTTAATTCCTGCTCGTCCTCGAGTAGGTAAATGATAAAAAGAGAATTTTTGATGCGGAGTGCTACTTTGGCATAATTTCAATGCAAATCTTCTTAATTGTGGTATGAATATTCAGATAGAAAGATTCAAGACAAAAGTTTATATTGACATAAAAATAATAATACTTCAAGCATACTAACAAAGCAATTATGTCTTCTCAAAATAACATGGCCAAAGAAAGTTATCCCTACAAAATCATATAGTATGGCTATGCTCCATCTTCAACCACACAAAGTATTTAAATCATGCACAACCCCGATGACAAGCCAAGCAATTGTTTCATACTCTAACTTTTTCAATCTTCACGCAATACATGAGCGTGAAGCCATGGATATAGCACTATAGGTGGAATAGAATGGTGGTTGTGGAGAAGACAAAAAGGAGAAGATGGTATCACATCAACTAGGCGTATCAACGGGCTATGGAGATGCCCATCAATAGATATCAATGTGAGTGAGTAGGGATTTCCATGCAACGGATGCACTAGAGCTATAAGTATATGAAAGCTCAAAAAGAAACTAAGTGGGTGTGCATCCAACTTGCTTGCTCATGAAGACCTAGGGAAATTTTGAGGAAGCCCATCATTGGAATATACAAGCCAAGTTCTATAATGTAAAATTCCCACTAGTATATGAAAGTGATAACATGAGAGACTCTCTACTATGAAGATCATGGTGCTACTTTGAAGCACAAGTGTGGTAAAAGGATAGTAACATTGTCCCTTCTCTCTTTTTCTCTCATTTTTTTATTTGGGCCTTTTCTCTTTTTTTATGGCCTCTTTTTATTTGGGCTTCTTTGGCCTCTTTTTTTATTTATTTTTCGTCCGGAGTCTCATCCCGACTTATGGGGGAATCATAATCTCCATCATTCTTTCCTCACTGGGACAATGCTCTAATAATGATGATCATCACACTTTTATTTTTCTTATAACTCAACAATTACAACTCGATACTTTAGAACAAAATATGACACTATGTGAATGCATCCGGCGGTGTACCGGGATATGCAATATGACAATGATGATGTGTCATGAACGGAACGGTGGAAAGTTGCATGGCAATATATCTCAGAATGGCTATGGAAATGCCATAATAGGTAGGTATGGTGGCTGTTTTGAGGAAGGTATAGGGTAGGTGTATGATACGGTGAAAGGTGTGCGGTATTAGATAGGCTAGCAAAGGTGGAAGAGTGAGAGTGCGTATAATCCATGGACTCAACATTAGTCATAAAGAACTCATATACTTATTGCAAAAATCTAGAAGTTATCAAAGCAAAGTATTACGCGCATGCTCCTAGGGGGATAGATTGGTAGGAAAAGACCATCGCTCGTCCCCGACCGCCACTCATAAGGAAGACAATCAATAAATAAATCATGCTCCGACTTCATCACATAACGGTTCACCATACGTGCATGCTACGGGAATCACCAACCTTAACACAAGTATTCTTTAAATTCACAACTACTCAACTAGCATGACTTTAATATTATCACCTCCATATCTCAAAAAAATTATCATGCTTCAATCTTTTCTTAGTATTCAACACACTCAAAAGAAAGTTTCACAAATCTTGAATACCAAGCATATTATTATTAAGCAAATTACCATGCTATTAAGAGACTCTCAAAATAATTTAAGTGAAGCATGAGAGATCAATAGTTTCTTTAAAACAAATCCACCACCGTGCTCTAAAAGATCTAAGTGAAGCACATATAGCAAAATTATAACGCTCAAAAGATATAAGTGAAGCACATAGAGCAAAACTACTTAGCTCAAAAGATATAAATGAAGCACATAGAGTATTCTATCAAATTTTAATTCATGTATGGCTCTCTCAAAAGGTGTGTACAGCAAGGATGATTGTGGCATACTAAGACACAAAGACACAAATAATACAAGACGCTCCAAGCAAAACACATATCATGTTGGTGAATAAAAATATAGTTCCAAGTAAATTACCGATGGAAGGTGACGAAAGAGGGTGCCTTTCCGGGCATCCCCAAGCTTTGACTTTTGGTGTCCTGGATTTATCTTGGGGTGCCATGGCATCCCCAAGCTAGCTCTTGCCAACTCCTTTTTCCATGATCCATCAAAAGAATTCACCCAAACATGAAAACTTCACAACACAAAACTCAAAATAGAAACTCGTGAGCTCCGTTAGCGGAAAGGAAAACAAAAAGAACACATTCAAGGTACTGTAATGAACTCATTCTTTATATATTAGTGTTAAACCTACTGTATTCAACTTCTCTATGGATTATAAACTATTTTAACTAGCCATAGATTCATCAAAATAACCAAACAACACACGAAAAACAGAATCTGTTAAAAACAGAACAGTCTGTAGTAATCTGTAGCTGGCACAAGATCTGGAACCCAAAAAATTCCAAAATAAATTTCTGGACGTTAGTAATTTATCTATTAATCATCTGAAAAAATAATTAACTATATAGCACTCTTAAAATAAAAACTACAGCAGTTCTCGTGAGCGCTAAAGTTTCTGTTTTTTACAGCAAGTTCAACAAGACTTTCCCCAAGTCTTCCCATCGGTTCTACTTGGCACAAACACTAATTAAACACAAAAAAACACAACCAAAACATAGGATAAATAATTTATTTATTACTAAACAGGAGCAAAAGGCAAGGAATAAAAATAAAATTGGGTTGCCTCCCAACAAGCGCCATCGTTTAACGCCCCTAGCTAGGCATAAAAGCGAGGATAGATCTAGGTATTGCCATCTTTGGTAGGCAATCCATAAGTGGCTCTCACGATAGTTTCATATGGTAATTTTATTTTATTTCTAGGAAAGTGTTCCATGTACTTTTTTAATGGAAATTGAAATCTAATATTCCCTTCCTTCATATAAATAATCGCACCAACCATTCTAAGGAAAGGTCTACCAAGAATAATAGGGCAAGAAGGATTGCAATCTATATCAAGAACAATGAAATCTATGGGCACATAATTCCTATTTGCAACAATAAGAACATCATTAATCCTTCCCATAGGTTTCTTAATAGTGAATCCGCAAGATGCAAGTTTAGAGAGCAATCATCAAAATTACGAAATCTAGCAAATCACACAAAGTCTTGGGAATAGTAGAGACACTAGCACCCAAATCACACAAAGGATAAAACTCATGATCTTTAATTTTAATTTTAATAGTTTGTTCCCATTCATCATAGAGTTTTCTAGAGATAGAAACTTTCAACTCAAGATTTTCTTCATAAGATTGTATCAAGGCATCAACAATATGTTCGGTGAAGGCCTTATTTTGACTATAAGCATGTGGAGAATTTAGCATGGATTGCAACAAGGAAATACAATCAATTAAAGAGCAACTTTCATAATTAAATTCCTTGAAATCCAATATAGTGGGTTTAGCAACATCTATATTTTTATTTCTTTCAATCCCACTTTCATCAATTTCATCATTAAGATCTAAACACTCCGAATTTTTAGAACGCCTTCTAGGTAAAGCAAGATCATATTCAGTTTCATCAAGATTCATATTGCAAAATAAATATTTAATAGGAGACACATCAATAACTTTTAGATCTTCATCTTGATTTTCATAGGTATTGGAAGAACACGCTTTAATAAAGGCATCTTTGGAAGCACGCATCCTAGCGGTTCTTTCCTTACACTCATCAATTGAAATTCTCATGGCTTTTAGAGACTCATTGATATCATGCTTAGGTGGAATAGATCTAAGTTTCAAAGAATCAACATCAAGATCATTCTATCAACGTTCCTAGCCAAATCATCAATCTTAAGCATTTTTTCTTCAATCATAGCATTAAAATTCTTTTGTGAATTAATAAACTCTTTAACACTATTCTCAAATTCAGAGGGCATCTTATTATAATTTCCATAAGAGTTGTTGTAGGAATTCCCATAATTATTAGAAGGATTACTAGGATATGGCCTAGGATTAAAATTCCCTCTATAAGCGTTGTTACCAAAATTATTCCTACCAACAAAATTCAAATCCATAGATTCATTGTTATTCTCAATCAAAGTAGACAAAGGCATATCATTAGGATCA